>NC_056739.1:122373357-122465857 GCF_019279795.1 Protopterus annectens | reverse complement strand
CCGGTAAAAAATCCAGAATCCAAGTTGTTCAAGCGTAGATAACGCAAAACCATTAGCTTCCGATTCAATGTGGTTCCTGTGCCTACTGTACTTATGTCGACACCTCGAGATATTTTAGAAACTCAAATGATGGTAGGCTGTGGGAGCTCAGGTGTAGTGCTGACTGCAACACCAAGGATCTGGTTTATGTAGCTCATTGCAGGACCTGTTTCGTCTTCTATGTTGGTAAGATGAACAGGTCCCTGCGTGAGAGGATTAGGGATCATATTTATTGCTACACCAGGTCTGATCCGTGTAGTGCCATAGCTAAACACATGATCAATAACAACAACCATCACTTCATGTTTCAAGTGCTACACATAGAACATCAAGGTCTGAGAGGAGGAGATATTATAAATCGTACTGAGTTATGTGAGGCAAAGTGGATTTTGAGGTTAGCAGCACACAGGGGGAAGGGGTTGAATGATTCTGTACCCCTTAAACCAGCTCTCAAGGCAAGGGGGATTAAGTGAAGCATGATGTTCCATTTTGGCTTATGGCGCCTGTTTAATATATGATTAATTCAAGGCTAATATATCTTAATATATTATTAATATATTTTTAAATATCATACAATGTGAATAGCATTATCAGCAAATACATCATATAATGAATGGGTTCATTGATTATATGGTATTTTTTGCTATATGCCCCATAAACTTTAAAATACTTCAAAATATTTAAAATATTTATCCAGTAAACTCATGCCCCATAGTCTTTAAAACATTTTTTCAGTTTCATTCTATATATTTAGATTCAGAGGGGCAGATATATGGTTCTTGATGCCTCAATGAATTGCTTTATCATACTGTTTTGACGAACTACATGAGGACACTGTTTTCTGAAGTGACTGATATTTTAGATGCAATAGGTTGTCACATTTATGTGTTCTTATTTTGAGCAACATATTTTAAATTTGAAAGAAATCATGTTATAGCATTTTCAAATGATTTGTAATAAGGAGCTTTTTACAGGAAATGACGTCTATGATCTAGACATGTAGGATATGACGTTTTTTATTATAAATGTGCTGAGTTTGTGTTTTGAAATACAACGTCTGATGAAGCGGGCAACCGCGATAGCGCTAACGTTAATTAAAGCATTTCTTACTTTTATTTGAGTTTGTGCCTGAATTGTTTAATCGGAGGCTGTGCTTGGACTGCTGAATCGGAAGCTAATGGTTTTGCGTTATCTACGCTTGAACAACTTGGATTTTGGATTTTTTACCGGTTGATTACAACTTGAGTATACAGCTTTTTATAATTGGTACAACTTATCGCTGTGTCTGTTGTGTCCATTGGGTGTCGGTGTGATTTATATATATATATATATATATATATATATATATATATATATATATTTACACACACACACACACACACACACATATATATATATGTATATATATATATATATATATATATATATATTTACACACACACACACACACACACACACACTCACACACACACACACACACACACACACACACACACACACACACACACACACATATATATATATTTACACACACACACACACACACACACACACACACACACACATATATATATATATATATATATATATATTTACACACACACACACATATATATATATATATATATATATATATATATATATATATTTACACACACACACATATATATATATATATATATATATATATATCTATCTATATATATATATATATATACACATACACACACACATATATATATATATATATATACATACATACAGACACACACACACACACACACACATATATATATATATATATATATATATATATATATATATATATATATATATATATATATATATATATATATTTACACACACACACCTAACTTCCAAAAACATGCCACCAACGTTCGAATATTATCTTCTTTATTCTCCTTCATGGAAACCTCTCAGCATTCACATATATATCTATAGACACACACAAAAGCACGCATACGTGTGTGCGCGTGCGCGTGTGTGTGTATGTATATATATATATATATATATATATATATATATATATATATATATATATAAAAAACGTAAGACACATATTGCATTTACCTGGCTGTTGTGGCTGAAAAGGGTCTACGCAGAAGTAGTTTACCTATCCAGTTAATGATAAATAACATTGCGGCACTGTAACACTGTTGTCAGGGTTCTCAGTAACCCCCCCACATGTTTTTCTGTTGGCATGCCTTCTGTCATAATGTATTTGCCTTCTTGGACCTCCTATGTGTAGTGGGGGGTCCATGATTTGCCTTTAGGCAAAGGCAGGAGAGAGGGTCACTCCACTAATATGTGAGTGTCATAACAAATAAGTCTGCAGGCCTCTTCCTAATCCTTTATGTGAATGTGCTGATCCCTGTTGGGGATAGCATAGCTGTACAGGTTGTCCTGTTGTGTTTTTTCCTTCTACCTCCCAACACTCCTCCTGTGATTTGTCATCCTTTGATTATGGAGCCGCAGTGCAAGGACATTCCTGGTGCAGCCCGTTGTTCTCAGAGAACACAATAATTCTTACGCTTCTGGGCTCTGAAGGCAAAGATAAATCACACTTCCACAATGCTGAAGACTGTTTAAGAGTAATATAAATATAGGTCAGATGTTCATTTAGGATCGCTCTAGCAACTGCGCCCTAACACACAATAACTATAGCCAGTGAATAAATGAATGGCCTCACTGTGTTGAATTGTGTATGTCTGTCTGCCTGCCTGCATTAAGACAGTGCTGGTTTATCAAGTGTTGAAATTGTTCTGAAAGCTTCTCACACCTGCCACAACTGTCAATCAAATATCTTTTAAAACTGGTAGCTGGAGGCAGTGGTCCCCACAGATAGTCATTGCAGTTAGTTGTGTGAGCTTTTTATCTAAGATATAATAAAAACAAAATGTAAGGCCATGCACTTTGTGGAAGAAATCCATGAGGAAAATGAAGGGATAATTACCCCTGAGCTGGACTTTGTTGTACCCTGTTTCGGGTAGTGGTAAGGGCATCTAGACTGCAGGGCACATAGCATGATGTGTAGATTCCATGGGCACAAAAGTTGTCCTGCCATTCTACCATGTCCATTTCTGACTGCTGTACACAGGAAGAGAAACTGGGTCTATAAAGCATTCACTAAAGGGTTACAAGAACAGAGAACAAAGTATAGAGACTGAAATTTGAAAAGGAACATAGACTGCTGACTGTATGTACAACTGAAGAGAGACTGAGTGAGAGAGAGAGAGAAGATGAAACATGGATATAATGTGGCTGCACAACATTACTTGGGGTAGGTGGTGAGCTGGGGGTCAAGGTAGAACCATGTGGTGAGAGGAAGACGTTTTGGAGCTAGGTAGCAGGAAGAGAATTTTATGACACATTTCAGGAAGTATGTCCCCAAAGTAGTGGCAGGGTCTTACATATGTCATACTTAGTCTTTAGAAGGCTTTAAGGATTTGAGGTGAGTGGGTGAGAGGCAATTACAGAGCATTCTGATAACATACTTTGACTTTGTACATCATGGCACCTGTAGTGTTGTGATTTTTGCATGTTTTTATGCTATTATTTCTCCATCACCCAGACCATATATCCCACCGTGAACCTATAATAAGACTCCTGTGTTATCGTACTTGCATTTTGAATATTCTTTTCCCCTGACCGCATTGCTTTGCAGACATTGGTATTCATCCCACCTCACATCTCCCTTTAGCCTTTGGTCTACCTTGGCCTGGCCTATGTCTGCCGCTTCCAGACTACATCCCCCTTATTGTACTCTGTAGTCTATGTTGTGCTTTATCCGCTAGATGCAGCCACTTTCCTTTTATCTTGCTGTCCATGGACATATTTCCGCTTACTTAAGCATTTGCCTCTATAATCTCTTTGCCCTATCATGGCTGAAAACCACCTCACAGAATAAGGTACCTGTGGTGAACACTTAACAGGAAATGACTATATCTGAAAACACTGTCGCAATTAAATGAGTTTGCATTCCCACTTGCATGTTATACTTAAAACAAGACAGGAATGTTGCATACACCTTTCCTCTTTACTGGTTATTTTGATCAATAAATCATTTGTGCAAAATAGATTACAACGGGCAAACATAGGACATGTAGAAGTAGATGGGCGTATGTGCTGGATGCACCTGTTCAGTTTACTTGACTGTTACACTATATGGCCCTAGGAATGCTACTCCAACCATCACAAGGACATACAGATATCTTATACAAACCCTGATTATGGAATAAATTAAAAAAAAGATGAATGTGTTTGTCTTCGTATTAACTAGACAGCACAACTAAATAACCACTTTCATAGGTCACATGTAAAATATTTTGGTATTAATCCAACCAGGCACAGAGAAAATTTAGGATCAGACAGCAACCAGTAAGACAGACATGGAGCAGATATGAATCTTAACCACTAGATTCTCTCACTACCTGCTACACAACTGCTGTTTAATCCCCCCTCCCCAAATAAGTAGTATTAATGTTGCTGAGTAACTTGCATCCCTGCTTCATGTTGTCTTGAAATATCCTACTGTATTTTCCCTGCCATCTCTGTTGCTAATTTGTTGTGCACATTCACCACTCTTTTGGTAAAGAAATATTTTCTCATATTGCTTCTTAGCTTGAACCCTGTTAACCTACTGATGTTGGGAAATGGGTTTAGGAGGTTCTGACAGGAAATTCCCCTTCTAGAATGAAGCAGCAGGATTATTTCACTCAAGTGGTTACTGAACACAGAAGGGTATGTTAATTCTAGAGTCTGGACTTACACATTTATGTGTTCACATGGCTGCTTTTCAGAATACTGCATTTCAGGAACTGTTCAGGAAGGTTGAAATGAAAACTGTGCTATAAAGCTTTGATGCTACCTAAAGATAAAACATTGGAGCTGGCATTATCTCATCTAGTGCTGGGCTCTGTGATGTCATGTTTGGAGCTGGCATTATCTCATCCAGTGCTGGGCTCTGTGATGTCTTGTCCTGAAACACGCTGACCAAGGCATCATTTGGGCACTTTGGAAAAATGGATGGAAGCCGAGTGCTGCATCAGAAGGCATAACAAAGGTACTGAACTGTTGTACCCCCCCCCCAAAATCATTTAGGGACCTAATCATTTTGGCACTTTTTAAAATTAAAAATACATGTTCCAGGGGTCTTGAGAACAGGCCAACGTCCCACCAAGTAAGACTCCATCAGGTGTTCAACCTGAGTCTCTCCACTGGTTGCATCCTGAAGGTGTGGAGATCACCTGTTGTGGTGCTCTTGGATAACTTTGCCCTCCTACTGACCTTGGGAATTATTAGCCTGTTAGTCTTACACTATTTGATTGGCTATTATAACTGACGTAATAAACATCCATACAGGTGACCTTATTTCCCTGGATAAAAACTAGTTTGGCTTTCTAAAAGACAGATCATGCCTGTTCAGTTCTTCAAAGGTTGACTGAGGCTATGAATAAGGGTCCTACAGTTCACCCTGCCTACCTGGACCTTGCCACAGCCTTTGATACTATCCCCACTGGAAAAAAAAGTTATTCAAATTATTTCCAAGGCAATCCAAACCCTGAATGAATTTAGTTTACTTAGTGGGGATGTGGGAGGAACAGATCCTTTACAAAGTTAAGTTATTCTTAAGTTACAACCAGTCGGACATTCCCGGTCAACAAATGTAAATAAATAAATAAATATTCTGATTTGCATACAGAGCACATTCAGAAGCTACTCTCTGACAAGGTGACAATGTTTCCTTGACATTCAACATTCAGTTAACTATCTATTTCAATACTACATTGATGCTATGCTATGAATCCTCATTACCTGTTACATTACAAATACAGGAGTAAGGATTCAAAAATATGGAATAAAAAGGTGAGGGACAGATATTACTACTACCATCATACCAGCAGATAATTCAGCAGTTCTGACCAAGCAAATACACCAACTTCTTCAGAACAGTCTTCATGCACTTTACTTGAATTAACGATTAAAAACAATTTTCAAGAATGTTATTTATTTTAGAACTTGGAGATATGGAATCAGAATGAGAGGATCCAGATGATGATCTACAGCTTCTTTCAGCCAACCGAGATCTTGACCGTTGCTTTTCCTGTTCACCCGGGGAAGAGGATCTTGATAGACGTCGCTTCTCACCTCCCTCTAGGGATGATGATGAATGGGAGCTTGAGTAGAATCGCTTTTTTGGTGAAGATGAACCTCTAAGGGACCTAGAGCTGGACATTGATTTAAACCCTTGAGACCTAGATTGCTCACTGGAACTAGAATGAGATTTTGATCTGGAACTGGAAGATGATCTTGAACTGGATCTGGTCCTAGACTTTCAACTTGAATGAAGGAAGATTGTGATGATGATGATCTGGAAGATTGAGATTTTGAGTTGTTACTTGACTTTTTGGTTTCATCTCCACTGTAAAGGTTATATTTAGATCTGAATCATAGTCATCATCCTCCTCCTCAACACAGCCACCCCCAGTATCTTTTTCATCCTCTTCATCATCATCATCCAACTTGTACTTTGAGAGATCTCCATCTTCATCCTCATCATTGTCATCTTCTCCTTCAGATTCTTTCTCCATTGATCTCCTAGGATAGACTTTGGCTCTCCACTCATTCCATAAAGCCTTTTCTTTCTGCGACCAAACTCATCGTATTCTCCATCTGATTCTTCTTGTTCTATGTATCTGACATTCTCTTTTTCATTGAAACCCCATCCGAATCCTCTCCTCTCCTACAATTTAGCATATTTTGGTGTGTTGCAGATATTGCACTCTGACCTCCTGGCCCAGTTCACATTTCCTCAAGTTTTGCACTGCCAGTCATTTGCACTAAATAGGCCTCTGCTTTTTTCAACAAGGGTCTTTCCTATTTTTGTCCCTCCGGCTTTCATCTTTTTGGCATCAGTTGTTTTTTCTTGTCCACATCTATTGCAACTTGTTCTTCTAGTAAAGTTAACATTTCCACATTTTTTTATCACCACAAATCCAGTTGCCTTTGCTAACTCGAAAACTCTTCACAGACATTTTGGATTCCATGATGCAGCACCTTATTTTCTTCTCGAATAATGCAGTGTTTTAGTTAGTACAGAAAAGTTACGCAAGCTGTGCGAATAATGCAGCGTTTTCATTAGTACAGAAAAGTTAAGCAAGCTGTGCGAATAATGCAGTGTTTTAGTTAGTACAGAAAAGTTACTCAAGCTGTGCGAATAATGTAGCATTTTAATTAGTACAGAAAAGTTACTCAAGCTGTGCGAATAATGCAGCGTTTTAGTTAGTACAGAAAAGTTACGCAAGCTGTGTGAATAATGCAGCGTTTAAGTTAATACAGAAAAGTTACTCAAGCTGTGTGAATAATGCAGCGTTTTAGTTAATACAGAAAAGTTACTCAAGCTGTGCGAATAATGCAGCGTTTTAGTTAGTACAAAAAAGTTACGCAAGCTGTGTATAATGACATGCTTTTATATGTGTAGACAGTTTTGTAGTTATACTGAATCTGTTAAAATTATTTCTTGTTCAAGATATATTGGGCATGTATGTATGTTTTTAGATTTTACTTAATTCTGTGATATTTGACATTCGTCAGAGACTTATGTTCACGGGTGAGTACTAGGTTAGCTGCCCTTGTGGGCCATTTTAAGCCTATCCAGTTTCCCTTTTTGTGCTTGAAATAACCCTTCCCATTTGGTTATACATTGGCCTTACCCATCCCATGGTCGATAATTATATATCACCCCTAGTTAGAATAACTGGGATAATGCAATAGATAATTTCAGGGGACCCATGCATGGGATAAAGCATTTAGGAGCTGCCTCTGTCCAGTAGTAGCACAGAGGGCAGTCTTGGGGTAAATTATCCATATATCCAAGCTGTGCCTGCTTATGGAAAGGGATAAAGTTTGTTTTATATGGCTGGGGAGTTTGTTCCCGAGCACCTGTAGCCTACTTATACTCTTATAAGATAAAATCCCTTTCTCCTATACTCATCTCTGTACAAATTCCAAGGGGTGGGGGACTCTCTGCTTAGCCTTACATGCTGTGAATAGTCTGCACTGTTTGGACTGGTTCCCTTGTACAGATCCAGTGATAAAACAAGCACCTGCTCTAGAGACCTAAACCACATCAACAGCAGCAGACAGTGTGGTAGGTACCTAACCAAACTTATTCCCCATTCCTAGAATTAGGATGCCCTTTCATATAAAGCAGACTGCTACCTTGGCAACTCAATGGGGCCTTCCTTCTATCTTTCATGCACTAAAGGAAGACAGATGTCTTTCACTAGTGATTATAGTTCAAAATATGCACATCTATTTTTATAGTCACATATTCTTATAAACAGAAACATTGCACTGAAGGTGAATTTTTATTACAGCTTCAACACAGTAACCCAATAAAATGTGAAGTACAGTAAACCTAGTTTTGAAACACTCAGTTATTTGTCAGACTTAACTATTTAACTCTGAGTGCCTTGATTAAAATCTGTTGGCCTAGTAAAACTGTATACAGTTTCATTTCACTCGCTGTGTTATTGAGTTGTTGGCTTTTTCTGTGAGAGCGTGCGAGTCCTTTGTAATGCTCTGTGAACTGATACGTTCTCTAAGGTTTACAGCCTTAAAGCCTCACACTTGTAGTGTGTTTATGTAGTTATAAGTTTTCTGATTTGTGGGTGTTTACTAGGGTTTCCTCCGGGTGCTCCGGTTTCCTCTCACATCCCAAAGACATTTAGTAGGTGGATTGGACACTCTAAATTGGCCCTAGGTGTGTGTGTGTGTGTGTGCGTGTGTGTGCCTTCTGTGGAAGGTTGGGCGCCGGGCTGGCAACTCGACACCGTAAAACCTCCACTGCCAATCATGAGCGGACAGATGATCCGCTGTGGTGACCCCTAACCGGGAAAAGCTGAAAGAAGAAGAAGACTAGGGTAAATGTGAACCAGTAACTTGCTTTATATCCAGACTGTAACACCAGAGACATTTACAGTACTCAAACATCATGGAGCTCTGACTGAATAAATCTAATACTCCTGGAAGTGGCTTCTTCATTATTTGACACACAAAGAAATTAACTTATTTTAACTGGTCTAGCAGAGCTTGACGAGTGAATGTTCCATTGGGCAGAAGCAGTGGGATATGCCTATGGGTTGTCTAGCCATGCAATGGATTAATGTTGTATAGAGAAAGCATAAAATATAAATGACAAAACACGCGTTACATTTACATAGCATGTGACTATAAACGATATCCCTCCTTATAATTATATCCCCAGTGATCTTCTACTAGCCTCATTCCTATTTAAGTTTTTACATTTGGAAAACATCCTTCTTGTTGCAAAACCCGCAATGATGGTCCCATCCTATAATCTGAGAAACAATATTATTCAAGCCTGATATTACATAGTTCGCAAACTAAATTACAATACTAACTAACACACAGTTTCTATTCCTAGGTCCTGTGCCATAGGAATCCTTACCTGCCAGTCTCAAAAAACTTGCCAGCTGCTTCACATTCAGAATTTGGCTTAAAGCCCATCTACTCAAGGAAGCCCATCGCAACTGCCCCAACTTATGTTACATGACTGCTCATGTCTCAAAACATTCTCTCTCTTCAATGCACAAGTCTCATACCTGACTCTGTACTTTCTCCTCACTTCATCCCTACTTTCATCCTTTCCTATATCCACATATTCCTTGTTTTTCCTCCCCTTAGCCTTCTTGTGCAATACCCATCGGCTGCCTCCTATTCCTTTCACAATATATAATGCTTTCCGATGTTATTTATTGTATCTTGATTTTTCTCTGTTGTACCGCTCATAACCTATATGCACAATTGTACTAGTAACAAATGTTTATAGACCCTGATTAGGCCTGATACTGATCCACTGGGCTAGTGCTCTACCCTGGAAAGCAAATTACAAGCAAGTAACCAGCCAAATAAAGTAAATAAATAAATTGATCAACTGTCCCATAGTGCTTTGCATAGCACGTTCTATAATTAGGCAGTAAGAGTTTGTCAAGGTGTGTAACAACCATCATTCATACAAATTTTGTGGAAACAGGCATATAAATTAGAAATGGAATTAGTAAATAAAGGACTGCTGGCCATAGTAATAGTGAAGCTGTATTCAAATGGGCTCTGAGACCCTTATATGTTGCCCCCTTTCCAGACTAGTATTGAACAAACGTCATGAACTTTTATGTTTAATATGTTTCACATTTTACAGTGATACTTTTCATTAGGTGCAATAACTTTGTGTGATTCTTTTTTTAAATAAATTTTATGTTTTTCTTCTTAGAAGACTGTAATGATACTCTGTGGAAATATCACAATAAGAAACTTTGTAATCTGCACAACCCTCCCGTCATCCTTGTTGCATCTTTAAGATGAAAATAATTGTCAAATTTTAAAGTTTCTATAAACACAGAGCACTGATGTGATATAAATAAAGCCCAAAGGCCTAGGTTGGTTCTAGCTATTAAGTATTATGTGTTTTGTCACAAAGAACAAGGAAGATACAGTCCTTTACATTGCAAACCTTTAAGTTAGCCGAACCAAGAACCCACTTATGTGAAACAGGGATGATACTTTAGCAGCATAAAAAATATGTCTGCTGCCTTTTGCCACAAGTTTGAGATGAGGTCACTGCCACCAAAAACAACTTTGAGATGAGGCCACTACCACCAAAAATAGAGTCTGGAGTTCTTCATGCTACTACCACGGCAGAATTCTTTTAGGGCTTACCAGACTAACTTACAATTTCTGGTACCCAATAAGCCCTGTAGTATTGTATTTCTGGGGGATTTTAATACATATAGGATATCAAGAATTGTATGTTTGGGTAGGTTGAGTTGGTACAAGAGCTCCTGATCCCTTTTCCTTAATGGTAGATTTACTCTAGCTAATATATATTTAATATGGTTATTTATACTCAGTTATAATTGGACCTGCAGAATAATATAGCACAAACTTATCTCTAATATAGTTAGATGTATATGATTAGTTACAATACAGAGTACATGTTTTAATTAGGAAAGTAATATAATTATAATGTAGTGGATGGGGTGGCACAATTGTGCTCCAAAACCTTGGGGAAAGGCAGACCTGTTAAGCACCTTTGTAATATCAGAAAGGTGTTACTTGGCTTTTGCTAAGCACCCATTACCACTGTTAAGTTCTAGCCCCGAAGTGTGAAATATTTAATGGCTTTGAAAGCTGTTTGCACTTCGATGCTTATCTGTGTGTAAGTGGTAAGTATGTTACAGCTTTCAAAGCTGTACTGTACTTATTGCCTTTACAGTTTTCAGCTTTTGTAGAGTGTGTGAGCAGCTAAGACTTCATACATTACAAAGATGTATAATTGTGTCCCTTTGATCATAACCCATACATTTCAAAGAGTTATGATTGTGCCTCTTTGATTATAACTCAGTTATGTGTTTTCAACATGGATGTCAAGATTCACTTCTTGAACTTTACTCTTGAGGTGACTTTCTTGATTCCAGGTCTTGAAAACACAGAACAAGTTGTTTATGATCACAGACCTGATCACAATCCTTTAACGTAGTACGTAGAGTGCCACAACTGTACTTTGAAACTGGGAGACTGTCAACTTTAAACACTTTTCATCACTGTTATGCACTAGTCTCACATTAGATCATTAACAGCAGCCACCAAAGAATAGCACTGAGTAAGCAAAAGGCAGCTTTAATAGCTATAATATGGTTTACGATACCAGACTTTGTGTGTAGCAGTTTTAAGTATAATACATCTTTTAAAACTGTTGCAAGAACATGGAAGCAGTTTGTTGTTATCCACTTCCTATACGGCAACACTAAGCTTGTTATAGCTTTCAGAGCTTTAAAACACTTTGCTCTGCTGCATGTTCTTTTTCTTGTTTCTCTTTATCTCATAGTCTATCGGAACATGTACTACGAAGAATCGTGTAGCTGCACTTAATGTATTACTGCTTTCAAAGCTGTAAAAAATAGCACTCCAACACTTTCTTTTTCTCTCTCTGTCTGACTGGTAAGTACATGGAGCATGTAAAACTCCAGGTACCAGAAAGAATGACTAGGTTTCTCTAATCATAATAAAGTAGTTTTATGTTCTCTAAATGAATGTTAAGATTCACCTGTTGAGCTTCGTTACTCATCTTGTCTCTCAAGATGAATTTATTTACAGCCATTTCTCAAATACATAACTTGGTTATGGTCAGACACCTGATCATAATGCTCTATATAGTTATAGCTCTAATATGGTTAGAGACTTGAAAGAGATGTTTTCCCTGAGAAAGATTTTACATTATTCAATGGCTTAGAAAAAATAGATGAAAATGTTGCTATTAAGACAAATGCATGTTGTATCTTCTCAAAGAAAGTAAGAGATATTCATTGAGTTTTTCTGCTGCAGGCAGATAAAAATCTGTAACAAGACTGGACTCATTTTTTGGCCACTTGACTGATGGAGACAATCAGTTGGAAGAGGGCACCCTCTCCCATGGAAAAAGAATATTTATTAAGCTGAAAAGATTCATCTTTTTAATAAGCCAAACAAGTTAGAAGTCAAAGCTCTCAGTACTGTTATCTCCAAATACAGGATGCAAACAGTTCACATTTTACTAGGTTACAATATTTTATTTATAAGAAATAAAATGTAATTGGCTTTTGAAATGATTTTTTTATGCATAACTATATGTGATTATAACAACAGATATGGATATTGTAAACCTCAACCAATGACAAATAGCTAAGTATAAATATATTCATGGGAGGCCAATCCTAAAAGTTGAACCACATTTATGAAAATGGCTTATCAGTCATCCTCCCGCTATGTTTACCATGGGCTCATCAGTCATCCTCCCTCCATGTTTACCATGGGCTTTTCAGTCATCCTCCCGCTATGTTTACCATGGACTCATTGGTCATCCTAATGCTATGTTTACCAAGGGCTCATCAGTTATCCTCCCGCTATGTTTACCAAGGGCTCATCAGTCATCCTACTGCTATGTTTGCCATGGGCTTATCGGTCATCCTCCCGCTATGTTTACCATGGGCTCATCGGTCATCCTCCCGCTATGTTTACCATATGCTCATCAGTTATCCTCCCTCTATGTTTACCATGGGCTTATTGATCATCCTCCCACTATGTTTACCATGGGCTCATCAGTCATCATCCCTCTATGTTTACCATGGGCTTATTGATCATCCTCCCGCTATATTTACCATGGGCCTATCGATCATCATCCCGCTATATTTACCATGGGATTATTGGTTATCCTCCCACTATGTTTACTATGGGCTCATTGGTTGTACTCCCTCTATGTTTACCATGGGCTTATCAGTCATCCTCCCAATATATTTACCATGGGTTTATCGGTCATCCTCCCACTATGTTTACCATGAGCTTATCAGTCATCCTCCTGCTATGTTTACCAGGGGCTTATTGATCATCCTCCCGCTATGTTTACCATGGGCTCATCAGTCATCCTCCCTCTATGTTTACCATGGGCTTATCCATCATCCTCCCGCTATATTTACCATGGGCCTATCGATCATCATCCCGCTATATTTACCATGGGATTATCGGTCATCCTCCCAATATGTTTACTATGGGCTCATTGGTTGTACTCCCTCTATGTTTACCATGGGCTTATCAGTCATCCTCCCACTATGTTTATCATGGGCTTATCAGTCATCCTCCCGCTATGTTTACCATGGGTTTATCGGTCATCCTCCCGCTATGTTTACCATGGGCTCTTGGTCATCCTCCCGCTATGTTTACCATGGGCTTATCGGTCATCCTCACGCTATGTTTACCATGAGTTTATCGGTCGTTCTCCCACTATGTTTACTATGGGCTCATTGGACGTCCTCCCTCTATGTTTACCATGGTCTTATCGGTCATCCTCCTGCTATGTTTACCATGGGCTTATTGGTCATCCTCCCGCTATGTTTACCATGGGCTTATCGGTCATCCTCCCGCTATGTTTACCATGGGCTTATTGGTCATCCTCCCGCTATGTTTACCATGGGCTTATTGGTCATCCTCCTGCTATGTTTACCATGGGCTTATTGGTCATCCTCCTGTTATGTTTACCATGGGCTTATCGGTCATCCTCCTGCTATGTTTACTATGGGCTCATTGGTTATTCTCCCACTATATTTACCATGGGCTCATTGGTTGTCCTCCCTCTATGTTTACTATGGGCTCATCGGTCATCCTCCCACTATATAAAGTCTCTCCAGCCCCTACATACTTTAGAAAGAATCATTTGAAGTTTGGAAGAAAAAAAAAAGAGTTCTTTATGAAGATCTTTCTGTCCAATGTGAATTTAATTTTTAGGAAATTTATTCTGCTCAGTATATATAAATTAAAATATTACTACTTTGAACTGCTGTGTACATTTTATTAAAAGTATGTAGTATGCTTGTTTCTCAGTGGACTGGACTAAATTCACAAGGCTATTCATAAAACCAGTGTGCAGCTGCATAACTGCATTCTGATCATTGTGTTTAGTACGCTGTCTGTCATTATTGTGATTCAAAGTCATGGATCGTGGTAATGACAGGTTGTGTTTGCAAGACTGTTTTGCTGTGATGATGGCTCATGGGCATGCATAGTATACAGTGCTGTATTATGCACACTGCTGCTACAATGCAACAGAGAGCATCTACTTATCAAGGAAAGTCATGCATAAGTAAGTAACTGGTCTGACTCCATATTGAAATGTCAGCGTTCATAACAGTGAGCTCCAACATGCCGGACTCCCACACCAAAACTACAGTTGAAGACCGACTATCGAACACTGCATTTTTTTTAAACTTCATTTTTGCAGGGAGGCAAGTCTGTCTTGCACCCCTGATGTGCATAGCAAGCCCCCAAAACTTTTATATACCATTGTTGAGATCACCATACTTTGGAGAAAGGGGAATATTGTGAGAAAAAGGTGATCTGAGACTTACTATATGTAAGTTTGTTTTTTCGGCTATTCAGTGTCAGCATTATGGGACTCTCTAAAGTGGGTCCTGACATTTTAAACATTTACCAATCCCTGATGTGCATTGTACCACTGTAATACCACATGGTGATTCATAAAATATTTTCAGTCATTTATCATGACAGAGGACAATTTGGCTCAATACCATAATATAGCAATGAGGGACTGTGGAGCTGTATGAATACCCATTGGTGGAAGCCCCGCATTTTCATTGTGTATGTGCAGGATCATTGTAGCTGTGGCAGCAGGTTTGCCTGTATGATGTATCCCAAGGAACTTGGACACCACTAGGGTTTTTCTACCACAAAAAGAGTTCATTTTTTAACTTTAAGCACTGATGTCACTGTTCAGCTCTGCATATTGAGTCATGTGATAGCAAGGAAGAGGGATTGGTGCTGTCAGGTGCTTTATAACAAATGTGGGTAGACAACTGGGTTCCATAAGTTATGTAGTTGGGACCAGTTTGTACACATTTGCTGTAGTATCCGTGAATTAGACATGATCCTGGGGAAGGGGGTATCTTCATGTGTTGCAAAGGGTTTAGTATCACATTCTAATGTGTATGAGCCCTATTCCATGGGGCAAAATCTTCATAATTTCTACCCTCAGGCTATATACTCTGCTGAAATATTTTAGCTTAATCACTAAATTAACCTCTATAGATAAAGACTGACTTTAATATTAATATATTTGTTTTATTTAAATTTATAATGTATCCTGTTATAAACTGAATTATTTTCATGAACTGAAAAAATGTTCATTGATTTGGCAACATTTAAACTTTTTACCTCCTCACTGTAATTTAAAATCTTTGTCAGTGCCAGCTCTGTTCTTGTAGGTGATATAAAGCCCTGAATACAACCCATGTGACCAGAGTTCTGTAAGTGGCTTGGATGCTTTCAGGGTCTGGTAGGCATGAGGTAGCACTGTCATGTTACCTGTGTTTAGTGGACTGTGTGGGGGTGCACTTCCAAGGTACACAGTCCTATGGCAGAGTCCCCATTGGAAACTTGAGACTATATGGCGGCACGGTCTCTCAGAGGGCAGGGTAGCCTTAAGAGGTTATGTCACTTGAGAAAGTGATTGACCTGTCTTCACTGCCATCCACTACATGCAAAACTATGGAACATGTCATTGGTCATGCACTGGGTATGCTGCTGAATAAGAAAAAAACCCTGATGGCTGCCTAAATGATGACCCCACTCAACACTCCTTCCTGGTGTAGGGAGAATGAATGGGCCCATTGGTTGAAGGTGGTTCTGATGGTTGGCAGGTAGTAGAGAAATGAAATCAACAAAAAATAGGTAATACCTTTTATACAAATGGGCGAATTTTCCAGACATTTATGGCTATAAGGGCTAGGTTCAAGGTTAAAGAAAGATATATAAAAACAGGCACACCTTCTAAACTCCTATGACAGTTAGTGGAAGATTATGACTACTAACACTGAAATAGTATTGTATGTAGGTTGTGGGAAATTTAGTTTTAGAAAAAGTTTAAACAACAGTTGTTGCTCCAGAGTATTAAATGCTTTGTAATCATCATTTGAGTAAAATGTTAAATCTGTATCAGTGTTACATACACTGATCTGAATGTCAAGTAGAATAGTCTGCAGAGTATGACTAGGTAAATACATTTTTCTTTGTTGGATAAATCCAGTTTGATTGGGTTGAACTAGTTTAGAAAGATACATGAAAATATAATCACTGGTGCACTTTGCACACCTTCTGTAATCAACATTTAGTAATTTGGTAGGACAGTACTTCTCTCTCTCAAAGTAGGAGCTTTCTTAGGTTTTGGAATTAGAATTAGCTTTGCAAGATGGAGTAATGATTCTGAATGCCATCCCTGCATGGATGAATATTGATGGAGAGTCATTAAAAATGCTGAAATTATGTGTAGCAGACAGACTAGGAGCCTTATTTCTTAGAAGACAATGAATAAGAGCTTGTACTATTTCCAAACTGAATTGATAAAGTTAAACCGAGAAACTAATAAAATGTATCCGTTTAAATTAATCTAATTTGTGATATAGAGGTTAAAGAAGTCTGTCATTTCATTAATCAATGTAGAATGATCTGACCAAAAATATTTCCATAGTTCTCTGCAAACTATTTGTTCTTTTATGAGCTCATAATGATGTTTTTAATTCGTTTAATGAGCTGAAAATAATTACACTTCCATTCTCTTCTTAGGAATTAATTGAGAAAGTTTCCATCACATTCACTATCAAGGTACACCTTTTTTTCCTAAAGAGAAAGCCAAGGAAGAGTATTGCTCCTGTAAAACTATTTAATTCTGTCGTACATCTGACTTTTTAAAATAGATTTGCCAAAATGGATGTGTTGTTTATTAAGTAAATTTAATTCAGCTTTTAAATCCTTTCTGTATTTAAAAGGAAATTCACTTACTTGAAAATGCATTAAAAATATTACTAATCCTCACAACATGTTTAAACCATTTAGTTCATCTTTGAACGTAAGACATCTTAAGCATATTGCCATGTTTATATGTCTGTCTAATTGTTAGGATAAAAGAGAATATTGCAATCGTGCTTATTTTACTATGCCTGAGGTCTAGATGAGTAAACCCTGAGGGTGCTTAGCACTTATAATTTTGGAAAACGATCAAACTGTAGGTCTGCAAAAAGTCTAAAGTGTTTTCAGTGATCCACATTAAAATCACATATTATGGGAAATGGAGATAAACTCTGAATACACAGATGTCATGTTAGTAAGGAGACTTTTTAGAAAGGGTGTATAACATGACCAAATTATAATAGATTAAGCTTTGAGATATTTTTGTTCAAAATCATATGGTCTTCTTCATTTACAGTTTTGTTTAATAGCATCATTATGTAAAATAGTGATGGAGTGGGTGGAGAAGAATGTCAGGAGTGATTTGTGACAGACGAGTATCAGTAAAAGTGAAAGGGAAGGTCTACAAGAGGGTAGTGAGACCAGCTATGTTATATGGGTTGGAGACAGTGGCTTTGACAAAAAGGCAGGAGTCAGAGCTGGACGTGGCAGAGTTAAAGATGTTAATTTTTCCACTGGGTGTGACAAGGGTGGACAGGATTAGGAATAAGTATATTAGAGGGTCAACCCAGGTTGGAAGGTTTGGAGACAAAGCCAGAGAGGCAAGATTACCTTGGTTTGGACATGTGCTGAGGAGGGATGCAGAGTATATTGAGAAAAAGATGCTAAGGATGAAGCTGCCAGGTAACAGGAAAAAGAGGTAGGCCTAAGATAAGGTTTATGGATGTGGTGAGAGAGGACATGCATGTGGTTGGTGTGACAGAGCAAGATGCAGAGGACAGGAAGAAATGGAAACAGATGATCCACTGTGGTGACCTCTAATGGGAACAGCTGAAAGAAGAGGAGGATGTAAAATAGTGGCAAAACCAAAAGATTTATTAATGTTAGTATTTATATACAGCTAATTAAAATTATACCTGGTTAACAAGTGATGCTTATCTTCTATTAAATGTAATTAAGTAATAACAGATCCTGTGTAAAATAAATATTATTTGTAAATTCTTTTTATAGCTTGGTTTAGCATGTTTATATTTAAAGTATAAATAGCAGCAAAATGACCCCTCTCCTCCAAAAAACAAAAACCCAAGCATCAAATTAAAAGAACAAAGAAAAGTAGGACATAACAATAAACAAAATATAACGTGTGTTTTTCCATGTAATTATTAAGGCATTCCCTGATAATCACAAATTAAAAACAAAAATGTCCACACGCACTTTGGACGTGGAAAGTATTTCTCAGCATTTGGAACTGAAATTGCAATGCTGTTTCATCATATTGAAGGCTCATAGTTGCTTTACAGCTTTCTTAGGAAAGTTATAGGGGAAAAAGGAGATCACAACCAGGAAGAGAAAGGCATGGAATGCAGGAAGATCACTACCAAAGACAACTGAAAACAAATGTAAGTCCCACTAAGAGAAAACAAACTGTTCCACTTTGAGTGAAGTACAAATCACTCACTTGTAATGAGCCAAGCTTTGCGAATAATTCAATGTTTAGTAAAAGAAACCATAAGTGCTTTCATCTCAGTTATAAGTCCGCAAGACTTCATCAGATACAATGAAACATGATCAAATTGCACCAAAAAATTAAGGGGCACGCTCACTTTTAAAGTCAAGTATATACAAATTCTGAAACCATTTTAAACACTGCAAGAAATTCTGGTTAATTAAAAGTGACTAAAACACTTTCCAGAATGTATAAGTTGAATGTGAAGTGTTAAATAAATGTTGAAAAATACATAATGATTAATGTTGCTTGGCTTTAAGTTGAAATAAACAAGAACTAGAAATAACCTCATTCAAGCCTGGTGGACTAGCTGAATTCAAATGCAATTGCCAAATAAGTTATTTTCTAGTGTGAGAAACATGAGAATTGTTCCAGAATGACAAATTTAAACTGGGGATCTGGGGATACTGGTAGGTGTTTAAAAAGTGCATTAGTTTCACACTTGGTTCTAATTTCATAAAGATGTTCATAGACTCTCTGTCTGAGCATCCTTTCAGTCTTGCCAATGTAAAATCTGTTGCAAAATTGGAAAAGGGCCACATAAACCACTCCTTTCATTGTGCAAGTATAGTTGCATTTTATTGCAACAGAGAAACCACTGATTGTGCAACAAAAAATATTTTTTACAGTAGTTGCAAGCACTGCACGTTTGCATTTCTTTCCCTTTACAAATTGAGTGGTGTGGAAGTCTGCTAGATGATTCAAATAAGTGCTTAAAATGGCTGTCTTTCCTAAAAATAACGATTGGCTTATCCCCCGCCTTGTTAATGATGTCATTACTGTCATTGAAAATAAACCAGTTTTTCCTTAAGATCCACCCAAATAGCTCATGTTCCATAGAGTATGATGTGTTGAAACTACACCTGTAGGCATTTGCTCCAGAGTGCCCTGCAGGTGGCTGTTCAAGGACAATTTCTGTACCAGAGTTCTCCGTTTTACTTGCTAGAAATAGGTCTAAAATGGTCATTTTGTCATTTTCATATTACTACTTCCCGATCGCTGTTGACAAACGCATCGGGATAGCCTCTTTTGAGGAACATGTGTTTAAGTAGGGTGTATTCACTAATGAAATCCTCATATAATGTAGTCCCACGTGCTGCACAAACAAAATGCCCTTTATATACTGCCTTTTTCTGTGAGGTTGGGTAGGAGCTGGTGTAGTCTAAGGAGGAGTTGGAATAAGTGGGTTTCCTGAAGATCTTTGAAAGCAGTTTCTTGTTCAGCCCATCTTTTTCAAGTAAAATGTCCAACTATTATAAATAATCAAGGTATAATAATCTAACCCAGTCAAGCAAACTGGATCCAGTAAAGGCAAATACCACTTGTTAAATTAACCGCAAACATTAAAGAAAAATAAAATTAAATAATAATGCAAACAGGGATGACACAAGAAAAACTTTAATAAACAGATTTACCCCTTTCATTCCTGCTCAGGGAATTTCATCAGAATGAACAAACCTTACGCACCCATTGTTAAAATAACCACAACCCAACCACCACTGGTTATTTCACAACTGAAACAAAGAATTCATTGGTTCATTGTTCTCGTAAGATGAGTTAAGGACTATGTCAGTATTTCCCTTTAATACTAAAACTTAAAATATTTAGTACACTACATACAACTGTAAATACATGTAAATATGTATACATAGTTGTATCTAATAAAATGTACAAACATCACATTTGTAAAACATAAATGTTTAAAATGTATGTAAAATGTTTAAAAATATTAAAGAATGTAAAATATTCAAAACTAGGTATGTTGACTGAAAACATCTCTTACAACCCTCTATTGCCCTAGCCTCCAATACTTCAAAGCCCTCCTTTTTAAGGCTGTAACAAGTGAGACATGATCATTTAACACCAGGGGTACATAAGCTTCCAGGCATATCTGCCAAATTAACTCCTGGTATTCTAAACAAGTTTCCCAGTCACCTCCCCTCTCAAAGGGCTTAACTTGTTCCAAAACTTAAAGTTGGCTTGAGTACAGTAAAGGGTGTACCTATACAAGGTATTAGTGTCCCTCCTTTATTAATTTCATATAAATACTTGTATACCCTCTGTTTCAATCTTCTCTCCATCTTCCAAACATAGTAAGATAGACAGAATGTGCAATAGGCCAAGTATACCACCCCCTGAGAAAAACAACTAAAATAACCATTCGTTAATAATGTGTTACATATTTCATGTATCTGTAATTCTGAGGTATTTGCAAGAAAGTGTATGTAGAGCATGGGTCTGAATTCTTTAATGAACTTGTATGCATTTGAACGACTGTGGACTATTGATTATGCATGCTGTTATTAAGAACAATGAAAAAAGGTTAGAACAATTACCCAAGGAAATTCTTGAACTAAATTTTAAAATAGAGAAGGAGTTATTACATACTACACATGATTATAAATGTAAATATTTGGCAGTTTTTAAAGGTGTGGACAGTGAGGTTGACAAAAATAAAATAAATATTTCTAAATGAAAATGTAATGAAAAGAATTATAAGGAAGGGAGGGCTATAAGGAAGGGAGGGCATACTCTGTAGATTTGCCACGGAAGAGTAAATACCAAAATATTTCAGTAAATACAGGTACAGAAGGTAACAACTATGACGGGAACATAGAGGTTAGGAATGAAGGAGCCCCTTTATAGAAACTCCCTTTGAGGAGGTCTTTGAGGATTCAAAATTTAGGAACTCATCTCTCTTATGCCCAAGTGTCCTTGAAGTATTCAAACAGACAAATTCAAGCACCTCAGGTATACAAGGGACAAGGGGGCAGGAGGAGAGTTTATTAAATTTTGATATCCCGTCTTTGGATGAGGCAAATGATAGGTCATTGGAAGTAGTTGTTTACCACCAACCATTGATTCACAGGGAAGGACGTGTTCACAATGAATGATTTTCATGCATTTAATTATAGTGATCTAGATATGAATAAAAACACATTTTTAAATTCTTCCAGAAGGGATTTATGTATGTTCCTACTAGAAAAGGCAGTATTTCCCACACTATAATAGATGTGAAAATGTTCACTAGGAAAGTAAATTTGGGAGTACTGTTTAATGATCAGCTTATTATGAATACTGTTGGAAGGCTAAAGAAAAAAAGTAGCATTACTCCACCCACCCATTTTGTTTTGAGTAATTTTGAGGCCCTTGTTGAAAAAGATATTCAGAGTTTTTTTGGTACAAAAATAATCTTACATTAGATGAGAAGGGCCTTCTTTATGAGCTAAGTAGGAATCAAGATCTTAGAATCATGAAACCTGATGAGGGGGGTGGAGTGGTTGTTATGGAGCAGTGGATGTATTTGAGTAAAATGTTGGAGATTTTACATAACGAAGGGAAATATTTACAAGTGTCCCATAATGAGATTGTACTAGCCTGTAAAATATAGATTTAATTTTGGGGGACAGCCTGTTACAAGGGGCCATCAACAAAAGATTATATGAATTTTTGGTTGTTCCTAAACCTGTGATTCCTGGGATTTATGGTATATGATAAGAACGTATTCAACCCCTCCTTGAGGCCGATAGTTTCATCTGCCGGTTCCAAAACACAGCCTATGGCTATTTTTGTGGACACAAAATTAAAACCATTTTATGGATTATATCAGCATATTCTGGTGGACTCATGGGATTTTTTTGAAAAAAAATGAGTATGGGAGAATTTGATCCTGAGTATTGTTTTATTACCATTGATATTAAGGATCTCTTTTAGTGCAGTTCCTAATAGTGTAGGATTATTATGGTTTGAGGAAGTTTTATCTGGTTTTGAATATTTGTTCCAACAAGACTTCAGGTTGGCTTTAGAGAATATGGAATTGATCCTGAAAAACAATTTTATTTTCTTTCAGGGGAATTTTACAAATAAGTAGATGGGGTTGTTATGGGGGTATCTTTTACCCCCATTTTTGCCAATATCGTTTTATTGTCTTGGGAACAGCTATGTGTTTTCTTCCTGTTATTATGAGTATATTAGAGTTTATTGTTTTTGGATGATATTTTTATTGTTTGGAAGGGCCCTCAAGATGCAATTGATGATTTTATGAATTATATAAACAGTACCACAGAATTTTTGATTTTTAATTACAATGTTGGGTTGTTGGAAATGCATTTTTAGATGCACATATTCTTAAGGATATTGCCAATACAAGTTATGTGTCTAGACTGTGTAGGAAAGAACATTTTTCAAATTCGTACTTACATTATAATAATAATAATCATCCTTATTTTCAAAAAAGAATATCGTGAAGGGCCAGGTGGTGTGAGTGACATGCATGACCACCCTTTGGGATGATTTATTGGATGAATTAAATTATATTGAAGGGTTATTAATGGAGGGGATACCCTAAAGTATTTGAGTCCACTAAAGAGGACATTTTGGGACAAAAAAATACCTCCCTTTATTGAGTACAAGGAAAAGTGTAGCAGGGCAGCAATGTCAGGGAAGCGTCAAAGTATGTAGAAACAATTAATTATTTTTTGTGTTAAATTACAATAGGGACACTAAGAGGATGCAGGAAATCATTATTAAGTATTGGGAGCTTTTCTCCAACATACCAAACAGTCTAAATGTTTTTTTGAGACCATTAAAGTTTAGTTTCCGAAGGGGTCCAAATATGAAAAACATCTTGGAATATGGTCCAGGTTTGGTAGATAAGTCATGCAGGACCCCCATTAATGTTAAAAGTAGAAAAGGCATATTTAAGTGTGGAATGTGCCCTCAGTGTCCCTTTATTGCAAATACCTCAGAATTACAGATACAGGGAATACGTAACAAATTATTACCGAATGGTTATTTTAGTTGTTTTACTCAGGGGGTGGTATACTTGGCCTATTGCACATTCTGTCTATCTTACTATGTTTGGAAGATGGAAAGAAGATTGAAATAGAGGGTATACAAGTATTTATACAAAATTAATAAAGGAAGGACACTAATGCCTTGTATAGGCACTCCCTTTACTGTACTCAAGCCAACTTTAAGTTTTGGGTTTTGGAACAAGTGAAGCCCTTTGAAAGGGGAGGTGACTGGGAAACCTGTTTAGAATACCGGGAGTTAATTTGGCAGATACGCCTCTAAGATTATGTACCTCCTGGGGATAAATGACCATGTCTCACTTGTTACAGCCCTTAAATGAAGACTTTGAAGTATTGAAGGCTAGGGCAATAGAGGGTTGTAAGAGATTTTTGCAGCCAACATACCTAGTTTTGAATATTTAACATTCTTTAATATTTTTAAACATTTTACATACATTTTAAACATTTATGTTTTACAAATGTGATGATTTTGTACATTTTATTAGATACAACTATGTATACATATTTACATTTATTTACAGTTGTATGTAGTGTACCAAGTATTTTAAGTTTTTGGATTAAAGAGAAATACTGACATTGTTCTCGTTAAATGAGTTAAGGACTATGAACCAATGATTTTTTTGTTTCAGTTGTGAAATAACCAGTGGTGGTTGGGTTGTCGCTATTTTATAATGGGTGTGTAATGTTTGTTCATTCTGATGAAGTTCCCTGAGTAGGAATGAAAGCACTAAATCTGTTTATTAAAGTTTTTCTTGTGTCATCCCTGTTCATATTATTATTTAATTTTATTTTACTTTAAAGTTTGCTGTTAAATTAACAAGTGGTATTTGCCTTTTTTGGATCCAGTTTGTCTGACTGGGTTAGATTATTAGTTGTGGTGTATTTTTTACTCAGTTTTCTACCGGTGATTCTTTGGATATAATCATGGTATCTGATATAATGGTAGCATGAGTCCTTGAAAGAACTATTAAAGACGAATTTCTCCTGCCATTCCACCATGACGATGTTGGCATATAAGGAACTGCACACTGACCCCATGGCTATCCCCCCCCCCTTTTTTTTGTAAAACGTATTGGTTGTCAAAAACAATGTAATTATTGTGTCATATGAGATGCAACAATTCAGTAAAAAGATTGATATTATCATGGGAAATCACATATGATCATTTAAATCTTCTGTGAAGTATTGGAAACCATTGTGGTGGAGGATAACTGTGAAAAGGTCCTTGACATCAATTGTAAAAAAAGTCATCTCATCTTTGAATTGTAAAGCAGCACATTTCCTAAGGAATTCCCATGAATCCTTACATAGGTAGGTGATGTTTTGGATCACCCCTTTTAAATGGTGGTCAAGAAAATTAGCCAAGGAGGCCATGATTGATTGCCTAGCATCCACAATAGGCCTCATTGGTGGATCATTTTGATTTTTCTGAATCTTGGGAAGTCTAAAAATGGTAGGCAGTACTGGATTCTTGATGTTTAGGTATTCATATTGGTCAAGGGTAATTTGGCCTTGCATAAACATATCTTGTAAAGCAGCAGAAATCCTGGAATGTGCAATGGTAAGTTCAGTTTTAGACACCTGCTCGTACGTGTCTTCAAATAAAATATTATACATTTTCTCAGTGTATTGCAAGTGGTCCATAAGGACAACCTCACCCCCTCTGTTGGGTTGCATAGTCTGGACATTGGATGTTCTAAGTTTATGCTAGTTATGAAAATAAAATTGCCAAAGATTCCAAAGACAACCATAAGGCATTCTGTAGGTATGTCAAGAATCTAAATGGCAATGCTCAGATTTACTCTGAGCTACAACAGAATGGCATTAAATATACTGATCCCAAGGATATTGCCAATATCCTGGCAGATTGATTCAGTGCCAACTTCACCCCCTAAAGGGCCCATCTCAATACCGAAAGATTGCCAAATTCCGGTAATAACAGCCACACTGGTAAAAATGCACTCTCCAAAGCTAAGAATACAGCATCCATGGGACCAGATGACATCCTGGGCTGTGTACTACATGAACTACAAAATGAACTGGCACCTCACCTAAGTGTCATGTTTAATCATAGCCTCACTTCAGGCTTCGTAACCACTGAGTGGTGCACAGCTACAGTTATCCCACTTCACAAGGGGGGAATCCACCTTGGATCCAGGGAACTACCGCCCTATCAGTCTGACAAGCCTGATCTGCAAGGCCATGGAATGTATTATCATGAAACTTATAAACAAAGACATTGGCAACCTTAAAACACTGGACCCCACCCAGTTTGGGTCCGTGAAGGGCCGATCATGTCTCCTGAACCTGATTGACTTCTTTGAATCAGTCTCCAGAGCTGTGAACGAGGGTAAGGCAGTCCACACAGCCTATCTGGACCTCGCCAAGGCCTTCAACACCATCCCCCATTCTGGAATCATAGATAAACTTACTAAGCTGGGCATTAATCCCTATGTCATTCGATGGGTTGCCAACTGGCTTAATGACAGAACCCAACACCATAAAAGTAGCCGACTCCAAATCCAAGCTCCAGACAAGTGAAGTACTTCAGGGTTCAGTCCTGGGACTGCTCTTGTTTGGTATCTACTTCTCTGAAGTATAGGCCAACACTAAGGGACTCTGGCTAACAAAGTTCGCTGATGACTGCAAACTGGGAGCCATTATTGAATTCCCAAATGATGTGAATATTCTACAAAAGGGCCTTACAGAAACAGATACTTGGTGCCAGAGCCATGGGCTCAAGCTCAATGCCAAGAAATGTATAATTATCCCCTTTGGGAAAAAACATGTACCCATGAATTACCACATAGGTGGCAGTATACTAAACACCAAAAGTGTGATAACAGACTTAGGGACACATGTGGACAGTGGTCTCACCTTCGATAACCACATCGCCACAACAGTCAGGAAATTCTTTTATGTGTCACACCTCATCACTAAGGGCTTTTCATCTAGAAAACAGGAGGTCATTGTCCCACTGTACTCATCCCTCATTAGACCCATTATAGAATACAATGCCCCATTTGGTATGTACCTCTCAAGACATCTGCAACAACTGGAAAGGCTGCAGAAATACCTCACTAAAAGAATCACAGGCCTAAAGTAGATGCCCTGTGCTGACCGTCTTAAAAACTCCAGCTATACTCTGTTGCATATCGTCTACTCAGAGGTGATCTCTGCTTAACGTACAAGGTCATGTCAAACCCAGAGCTGTTGGACATGCTACACTTAAAGAAATCCCAATCCCTCAGAGCCACACGCTCCAGGTATCTAAACCTTGTCATCACAATGAACAAAACATGCTGGAGGGAAAGGTTCCTGATCCAGAGACTCCCCAGACTCTGAAATAAGCTGCCCATGCATGTCAAGCAGAGCGCTTCTTTGGCCCTCTTCAAAAGGAACCTTGACGATTGGATGTGAGATAGGAAATTCACCCCGGGGATCACGTCAGTCGCCCTGCTAGACAGGTGTCCAGGGAAATAAATATTGTGGGAAGAAATAGCCAGGGAATTGTTATGGCTAGGCTTGTATAAGCCCTAGAGCTGATAGCCTAGTACCAACCTATGAGCCTATGTATCAAATCCAACTCAAATTTGGTCAAGTTGGATTTTTCTGGAGAGGGGTATCTACTGACATGGGCTCTGAAGTCAAGTTTGCACATGCTCACGAAAAGAAGCAAAAGGGGATGGAATGGTGGATTAAATATGCTAGGAACTTTTAATGACTGGGTGCGAGTGGCTTCCATCCCAAACATAATGCCCAAATCTGACTTCCTAGTATACATTTTTAGATCAGTAAGAACTTCAGTAAGATTAGCTCCCCGACCAATGACAAAGGTGTAGCCTTTAGAAAAAAATGTCAGCATGTAACATGAAAACTAAAGTTATAAACATGAAAATCACCAGTTCCATTAGAGACTACATAACAGAGTGGAACAGTTTGTTTCCACTTAACAGTGGGATTTACATTTGTTTTTCTGTGGTAGTGATCTTCCTGCATTCCGTGTCTTTCTGTTCTGGGAAAAGAAAGATCCTTGCAAGTTATTTAGGGTATAGTTATGAACTAAAATTGTGACTGGATTCCTTTTTGCCATAGTATTTTGTGAATTGTGGAAAAACTTTTCTTTTTTCAGCTACTTGAGTGGGCAGCTCTTGAAATGCAGAAACTGTTTGCTGGTTAATGCTGAAATCAGTTTTTTTTTTTTAAAATAAATAATACAGTCCCGAAATGCAATATTCCTATCTATCATAGAACAGAGTCTGACAATGGCAGTCCTGTTAATGACTGTACATTGCAGACCCAAATGGTGGACTATATCCTGCTATTAACAGAGAGTTCCAAAAAATATGATGAATCCCAATTTTTTGGAATATCTGCTGTCTGTAAATTCAAGCTTATAGAATGTACTTTTAACTCTTGTGTCTTATCTGTAAAGATGCCAGCTGCTCCAATGTTATGTTTCCACACTTGCCCTGTCCTGGATCCTCCATTGCTCCCTGTGTGTAGCCTGAATATGATCAATAGCTGGACAGGTCCCTGACCCCTTAGGAAAATAGTCTCTCAGTGACTGTTGGTTAGGCTTGGTGAATGAAGGATCCCAAGGGAGGCTGAAAGTATGTAGCCAGGAGACATCACTCTTGTGGTGGTCAGTTCTTCCCAGCTGAGGTGGTGGCTTGTGCAATAATGTCAGGACATAGTTGCCACCCCCCCGTGTTAATAAGAGATGTCCTGTTAGGCTCCTGGTCTTGACCAGATGTCTTCCAGCCATCAGGTTTCCTCATGTCCACTCCCTGGGATAAGAAAGCTGGCCATTGTCTGTTTCATGTTATTCCTTTGACATCTCTCTGAGGAACTTCACTCTTTTCCTAAACTCGGGTCACTGGTGGTGCAGATGAGCACCCTGCCCCTATACCCATAGATGTCCTCAGATATTATGTTACTTTTCTCAATCTGATTCAAAATTTTCTATCCTACTGTTTGGATTCAAGCATTTGTAGTTGCTTATTTTGCTCAATGGGCAGTATTTTAGCCCTTCAGTTTAGTATGACTTTGAGCTCTTTAGTTCATTTAATTTGGTGGTGTGATTATTTAGACCTCCCCCTCAAAAAAAAAAAAGATTTGCTCAGAAGCAGCCTGAGTTTGTTTAATGTTCTTAGTTGTATGACCAAGAGCTAGAAAATAATTAAATATTTGTAGCAAAGGCTTGGTCACTATCCAGGAATTCTGCTTCTCAAATGGCTGAATAGTGGTGAGGTCTGACTTGGGTGTCTTAGGGTATGAAGAGAGCCGAATTATAAAGTTTCATTAAGCTGTGATTTGTTGATATCTGAGTCAAAGTTGCAAGATATTAGATAAACTGACTGCTGAAACTGCGGACTTCTTAATCACAGTCGAAGCTATAGCTCTATTTGTTGTATAGTTTGTTGTTTGGTTTTCCGTTTGTCTGTGATGTTGGCAATAACTGTACTAAATGAATCTTTCATATAAATTGATGCAATGTGTAAAGCAGTAGTAGGAAAATACAGACTTTGACACGGGATAAGATTTATCTTTTAACTGGACTTGAATGCCAGGCAGGAACTGGCATTATGAAACAGAAAAAAATATATATTTTCTAATAAAATAGCATTTGATTAGTATATAATTTATTGTTTCTTTTTTATTAATTATTTTTTTCAGCATGTTTATTCATATTGAGAGAAAATATGAGTAAGGAGAAAGAGTTTTACAGGAAATCACGTTTGAGGTGCTTTGAAAATCCCCTTTTCAAAGGCAACAGTGCCCACTTCATTCTTGAGATAGAGCATCATACCTGCTTCCCTCCATTTGGTGGTTTCCTCCTGGCATCATGTTTCATCTGTGTGATGTTTAGTGCATGTTTCCAAGTATAAATATACCCTAAATATCTGTCTTTAACTCTGTACAGACGCTGCATATCTTTGAGAGGCACTTAGCTACAGACCACTTAAAATGGCAGATTAGCACCCACCAATTTGTTGCTCAAGGTTGTGATCAATCAACAAGTTACTTCATGTTGTCTAGGGTTTGATTCCTTTGGTCTCCATCTGCATTGCATACTGTGTGACTGAAGAAACCCCTTAACCAGGCACTGCTCCTGTACTGCATCTGAAAAAGGTCCATATGAGTCAATGGTCTGTCTTGGATAACAAATAAAGTGCAAGGATGCAAGTAAAAATCACTGCAATACAAAACTGCCTGTAAATGCACACAATGGAACAAGCTAATAGTCACATTTCATTTGCTCTAGAATTCATCAATTCACTACACAGTAGCAAAATGCATTGCCAAATGCATTTTTCATCACAGCAGTGTTGGTAGTGGTGGATGGGAAAATTTGGTCAAGATTGTTTACAAAGTAATGAATAAGTTTCTCTGTAGATAGCAGTTTTTCCTCAGTGTCTGGTTTCCACAATACATTGGATGTTTGTGTCTCATCCATTTCAGATTGACGCTGATATCTGTAAGACAGCATCCTCATTTTGACTTACTTTGTTCTGCACAGAGCAACACATCCTAGCTGTTTTCTCTGTCTTACATCTGAATGCTGTGGTGTCAGGTTTCATTGTCATCACTATAGCTGGCATTGGCCTAGAATCTATTACTTGTGCAGAGATGCAGTAGTAACACTCTTGTGTCCATAGCCCCTAACATTCTTTCTCTTAAATGAGGAACACTGGCTCTCAGAATGAGGAACAAATGGGCAACACGTGGAACACTTACTAACAGGTTACTAGTGTAGAATATGAACAGTCAAAAAGCATGTGTTCAAGGGAATTGAGTATGTGACAGTTTGTATAAACTGAGATGTACTGAGTACTGTGAACTCTGAACTGTGAGTAATGGAAAAATATTGAACAAACAAGAGTCTGCCTGAAAGCAGGAAACCGTGCCTTTTATGGAAGTATATCCGACTCTCTCTTTCTGCCCAGAGATATGATGTGAATTGTCTTATGTTTACGGGTAAACCTTTGATTTGTTAATTACCCTTTATAATGATCTAATTGGTTCATGTATATATTTTTGTACTGTCAGCAATATCACCAGTATATAAGCTTGTTTATTCCTTTGTTCTGGGCGTCTCCCTGGTGCTTTCCATGAGGCTCCCGCACGCGTGTGTACTGTAGATAATAAAAACCACTGAAAGAGAGAAAGAACTGTATTCGTCTTCATTCTTAAAGTAATGTACAACTTAACAATTGGTGCCGTTTACTCGGATCTGAATTAAGAGCAAGCTGCAGCAGTCGAGAACTGAACGAAATACTGCTAAAGGGCCCATAACAGATTTTTTTGTTTCTGTAGTATTTCTTTCATTTTTCTGTTCCTGTCTGCTTTCTAAAGTTTTATGAACAAAAAAAATTTTTTTTATATATCTGACAAAGTTATGATTTCTCTCCTTCAGTCGCTTTAAGGTAAGTGGCATGCATTTCTTTTCAGCTTTTAATGCGCAGTATGAGAGTGGGGTTAATACGGAAAATACTGGCATCATACGTATGAAAGGAGGAATGATAGTGGGGTAACAAGACGTTTTTATAACGCCTTAGCTAAACCTGTGTTAAACAGGTATAGCTTATTGAATAATAGTGGGGTAACAAGATGTTTTTATAACACCTTAGCTAAACCTGTGTTAAACAGATATAGCTTATTGAGTGATAGTGGGGTAACAAGACATTTTTATAATGCCTTAGCTAGACCTGTGTTAAACAGGTATAGCTTATTGAGTGATAGTGGGGTACTGAGTGAAAATGGGAGCGAGTGCGGGAAAAATAAATGAGCCAGAAAAGGGTACACCAGCTGGTTATATGTTTTATCGGGTGTCCCGGGACAGTTGTATGTTTTTAGATCAGTGGATCGCCCTTACTAAGGATGACGGTGATCTTGCTTTTCCAGAAAATGGTAGTTTTAATAAAGATGTTCTGACTAATTTACGAAAAAAGTTAAAAAAGAAAGGAAAAATACCAGGATTGTGCTGGGCAGCTTTTAATGATTGGATGTGTGAGGCTAAAGAATGGGAAAAGGATTCGGTCATTAGTAGTCTTAAGGATAGTCAACAAAAGTTAAAAGAGCAGATAAAGGAACTGCGACAAACTGCTAAGAATCTAGATATAGCTAACGGTAAACGTTTAAAAGAACCACCCTTTAAGGGATTATATCCGGTACAAGAGTTAAATAAATTACAGATACCTGAATCATCTGAGGATGATAATCCATGGTTCCCCCCACCACCTATGGCTCCTCCACCGCAATATCAGCCTTCACAACTACAGGATGGAACTGTTAGCTCCACAATACAGACTGAAGGCCGGTGGAGGGAAGAGCAAATCATTCCTGACCCCAGATGGGGAGATCAGGTGATAGGAGGTCAGTCTAGCTGCCTGGCTATAGAACAACCTGACCAAATAGATACAGGCAAATCATCCCCTAGCATAACCTGCTCTAAGGTAAAGAAAGCACAAAAGAAAAGTGCAAATGCTTTTTGACCCTAGGTCCAGTTAGCCGAAAATACCTCAAAACAGGAAAACTGTATATTCACACAAGGGTAAATATTATAAGCAATGCCCAATTGTGATTGAGGACAAGGATGGTTACATTAGTCTGGATAAATCTCATAAAAGCTTTACTTTCGATTCGAGCACGAGCTCATCAGATGAAGCAGGAGTATTTCCACTGAGGGAGGTTCCAAATCCAGCACATGCTAGAGATGCGGGACAACCAGCTACTGTAGTCGTACCTAGGGTGTGGTTGGCAGTTGATTTTCAAGCTATTACTAAATCACTTCCGCCCATTCGTAATAACCCAGCAAAGTTTCAATGCGTATTAGCCAGACACATTTGTTTACAAAATCCTACTATAGAAGAAGTTAAAGCTGTCCCCCAATACGCTGTTCCAGCTGATCTAATGAAACGTATCTGGGATCATGCCAATGTCCCCACCCCAATACCAAAGCATAACACACAAGGGCAAAACGGTTTTGAAGCAGTCAGACAATGAATAGTTGATGCTATCATCGTCATAGTGCCACCTACCCCAAATTGGTCTAAGATTAAGTCAGTCATACAGAGAGAAGACAAACCTATAGATGAGTACTTACAATGAATTACTGATGCCTTTGAGGCATATTCCGGATACCCAGAGCCCACCGAAGGGCCAGCACAAAGCGGGCTGTCAGCTGCTTTTGTGGATGGGTTACGCCCTCAAGTGAGAGATAAATTAAAAGAAGTATGTTTGAATTGGCCTAGTTTGGGCCTGCATGAGTTAGGTCAGCAAGTACAATACCTATCTGACCATTTGGCTAAAGAAAAAAAGGATTTACAGGAAAAATTAGTACAAGCACAAATTTAAATGTGTAATGCTTTTGGCCAACCCGGTCACCGAGGTAGAGGACGAAGGCGGGGAAGAGGGAGGGGTAGAGGTCAAAGTCCAGCTACTCAAAATAAACAAAACTATCAAGGTACACAATCGACCCAACCCCAGAATCCCAGTAATCAGACTGAGTGTTTCAATTGTGGCCAGGCAGGCCATTGGAAAAATGAATGTCCATATTTGGCTGAACAACCTGCACCATATACTGATGTGTCACAACAATGGAACTCTAACTGGATGCCAAACCCTCGACAGCAACCACAGTGAAGGTTCCCTGAACAGAAACAACAGCAGTTGTACCCTTTCCTTCCTGTGGATCAGGACGGACCACATGTCATGTTACTGGTTAAAAATAAACCATATCCATTTTTGATTGATACCGGAGCGACTAAATCTATGCTAACTAGCAGAACGGCCATGAATAGCCCCCTTTCTAATAAAGTAACTAAAGGAGTAGGTGTCTCTGGTATACCTATTGAGTATTCTGAAACCGTCCCAGTCCCAATAACTTTGGGACCGTTGCAGGATAATCATGCGTTTTTAGTAGGACACTCAGCGCCTTTAAATTTATTAGGGAGAGACTTGCTTTGCAAAATGGGGGCCACCATTTTTTGCACAGCTGATGGAGTTTATCTCCAAGTACCTTCAGACCAACAGGACACTACTTTAGCAGCCTTGGATGATACCATCACACTACAACCGATGTGTATTCAGTCAGATTCTGACAGAAATGAAGATTTACACTCCCTACCCTCTTACTTGGGGACAACTCATGACAATGATGTAGGATTTTTTACTTCAGCTATTCCTGTAAAAATAACCCTAAAACCAGGAGCAAAGTTGCCATGAGTACCAGAGTACTCTCTGATGGCTGAGACTATCTCTGGTATAGCTCCGGTTATTTCTGCACTAACACAGCAAGGGATAATAGTACCCACCACAAGCCCATGTAACAATCCAATATTGCCAGTAAAGAAACCTGGTAAACAAGCTTACAGATTTGTGCAGGATTTATGGGAAGTTAACAGCAGTTATGCCTGTTTTCCCAATTGTGCCAAACCCAGCTACTATTTTAAGCTGTATCCCACCTACAGCTAAATGTTTTACAGTAATAGATATTTCATCAGCCTTTTTCTCTATTCCAGTACATTCTGATAGTCAATATTTGTTTGCTTTTACCTACAAAGGGCAACAGTATACTTGGACCCCATTGCCCCAGGGGTATGTACAATCCCCAACTTTATTTTCAAGGGAAATGCATAGACAATTACAAGATTTACAACTACCGTCACTTTCAGTTCTAGCCCAATATGTGGACGATATACTTATAGCCTCGCCAGACAGTAACGCATGTAAGGAAGATTCTCTTTTAGTGTTACATTTTTTAGCTGCACGAAGATTTAAAGTAAATAAATCAAAACTACAATATTGTCAAGATAAAGTACAGTATTTGGGACACATTATTGAAATGGGTTCTCGCCGGATACTCCCTAACCGTATCAGTTCTATTCAAAATGCACCACTTCCTGTAACCCAGAGGCAACTTAGAGGGTTCCTTGGACAAGCAGGATACTGCAGACAGTGGGTGTCTAATTTTTCAGAAATTTCCGCCCCTCTGTTGCAACTCTTGAAAAAAGACATTACAGACCCTCTACCCTGGACGTCACAGCATGATGAGGCTTTTCAGGCAATCAAAACAGCCTTGGTAAATCCTCCTGCCTTAGGGTTACCGGACTATTCCAAACCTTTTGTTTTCTTTTGTTGCAAGCGAAACAAGACTGCTCTGGGTCTCTTAACCCAGCAACGTACTGGAGGATACTGACCAATTGCTTACTATAGCACTCAATTGGATCTGGTTGCTTCTGGTTACCCAGCTTGCTTATGGGCTGTGGCAGCTGCTGCCATCTTGGTAGACATGGCAGCTCCACTAACCCTGGGACATGACACTGTATTAGCAGTCCAACATGCTGTTCAAGCCTTGCTTCTGAAGACTAAAACACAATATCTTTCAAATGCATACCTTACTAAGTAAGAGATAAGTTTAATGGGTAATCCTGCTTTACAAGTTAAACGCTGCCCACCACTAAACCCTGCCTCTTTAATACCAACCTCAGACAAGGGCGAACCACATGATTGTGTGCTTGTGGTTAACTCTGTTCTTTCTCCTAGGTTAAATTTATATGATACTCCTTTGCAAAATCCTGATTTAGTTCTTTTCGTTGATGGATCCTGTTTAAGAGCAAACTCCGGAGAATTCCAAGCTGCTTGGTCAGTCTGTACACCGACTGAAGTATTGCGATCAGCATGATTACCTACAGGCGCCTCCGTGCAGGCCGCGGAATTAGTGGCATTATCACATGCATGTAAATTAGCTAAAGACAAGTCTTTTACTATTTATACTGATTCCCGTAATGCCCATGGTGGTGTTCATGATTTTGGCATATTATGGAAAGAACGAGGGTTCTTAACATCCTCTGGAACACCAATTAAAAACCATGTTTATATCAATAATTTATTACAAGACTTATTGTTACCTTCTGAAATTGCTAGTTGTTAAATGCGCAGCCCATCAATCCATTGACTTTTGAAAGTAAGGGCAATAATTTTGCTAACTGGGCTGCTAAACAGGCTGCTTTCTCACAAACTGTTCAGGGTCACTTTTTGCAGCCGTTACAATCTATGAAAACTTTTGATGAAACAGTGCTAAAAGCTTTACAGAATGAGGTTTCAGAATCAAAAAGAAGAACATGGCTGGCTCAAAATTGTTTTAAATGCTCTGATTTAATTTGGCAACATCCAGATGGAAGATTGGTCTGCCCCTTATCCATGCTAAATTCCCTCATTAAAGCTTATCATTTGCCAGCCCATGTTGGGGTACAAGCTTTAATAAAACAAATCCAAAAGGACTGGTTTGCCCCAAGGCTTTCTGCTTCTGTACAGCACTTTGTGAGCACGTGCTCCATTTGTTTACAGTACAATATTTCCAAAGGCACAATGGCTCCCGCACAACCCTTACCAAAACCATTGGGACCATTTTGTGCTTTGTAATGGGATTTTGTTGAATTACCACTTTGTGCATATTTTAAATATGTTTTAACTGTTGTTGATGTTTTTTCTGGATGGTTAGAAGCCTACTCTTGTGCGAAAAATGATGCTATCTCAGTTGCTAAGAAACTTTGTTATGAATTTATACCTCGATTTGGTGTTCCTTGTCATATATATTCAGATCGTGGAACACATTTTACAGCTTAATTAATTGACTCACTGTGTATATGTTGGGCATCCCTCTAAAATTTCATTGACCATATAGACCGCAAGCATCTGGAATTATTGAACGCATGAATCAAACACTGAAAACTAGACTAGCAAAAATTACTACTGAAACAGGCCTCACTTGGGTGCAGGCCTTACCGCTAGCTTTGCTCTCTATGAGAGCTCAAGTGCATCCTACTAAAGGTCTTTCTCCTCATGAAAATCTTATGGGCCATCCTATGCGCATGCCCATGACTCCACCACCACCCTTTTCTGAGTACGATGCATTTGATCATGATGTTATTGTATACTGCACTTCTCTTGTTTCTTTCTTACAGTGTTATCACCGCCAAGTAGCAGTGGCACAACATAACCCTGATACTTTCAAGTCCTCTGAACTACAACCCGGCGATAGGGTGTAAGTCAAGTCTTTCTCCCAAAAAACAGCACTGCAACCTCATTGGAAGGGGCCCTACCTGGTTCTATTGACAACATCTTCAGCAGTACGATTACAAGGCCCACCCACCTGGATTCATATATCACACGTTAAGAAAGTCATCTCTTCTGAAGATCAAACACCTCTACCTTTCACAGCTCCAGATTCTCCACCTATTGCTTCCCAAACTCGAAGCCATACTGTCCCTGCACCTGATAATGTCTGACATTTCTCCATTTGGGACACTTCTCCATTCCAACACAATTCAACCAAAACCACCATTTCCACAAAAGTACTGTACAGCTATTTTGGTGGTTATTTTTGTTCTCATATTTCTACTGTGGCCATTTCTATTTTCTGCTACAGTGACACCTCATGCCAAAAGAACTGCATGGCATCCACCATTCAATAACTACCAAGCTATAAAATATACTTATGCATTATCCCTTAATGTCTCCAATTGCTGGATCTGCACTGCCATCCCTATGGTTCATGGGGGATTGATGCTAAATATAGTTCCTTTAGGGATCGAAGAGACTTAGATGAATCTGATCTATGACACATCAAGAGTTATTTCAAAACACAAGGTAGCATTACAGTTGTCCGTCCGTCAAAATGGAACTGTGTGTTTTCAAAAACTTGATAAAACCAGAGTAGGGTGGAGCCATTGTAACAAAACAGTGGTATATAACTGCACTGCATGGGGTTGTGTAACAGATTTCTCACCTATATTAAGAATTGTTAAAAACTCTATAGCTAACTTTTCCCGGAAAATAGAAACTGTCTACTGGAAAATGTTTGAAGGACTGCAGAATACTGGGAATCACTTTAAGTCTATCAATATCACCATTAAAGTAGAAAATTGTTATTTTTTGTGTGGAAGAAAAGCATATAAATGGCTACCAGGAAAGTGGTCTGGCAGCTGCTTCCTGGGTTACCTAGTTCCAGCTATTCGACATGTATCTACATTACCTAAGGGAAAAATTTGGAGCGTTCGAGAGGTCAAGAAGCCTGCCAATCTGGTAGGTCAAGTTGATGCTTCATGGATATATCATCATGACTTAGCTCATGCTAGTAACAAAAGGTGATGATGTCATATCATGGGCTGGTATAATTCCATCATATGGAGCAGTGAAATCAATTTGGGAACTGAGAAAGTTATCTAAACTGCTTGAAAATTTGAGCAATGCTACATTTTCTGCCTTAGAATTAGTGACTGATGAACTGACTGCTATGAGAGCTGTAGTACTCCAAAACCGTATGGCCCTTGATTTCACCCTAGCGGCGAAAAGAGGAACTTGCGCTTTAATCCAGGAAGAGTGCTGTACGTTTATTCCTGACAATCAGCACAAAATTGAAAGTCACCTTGAACTGATTCAGAGAATTTCCAAACTCTCAGAGGCCAAAGAGGCTGATAGCTCAACATGGACTTGGTTAACCAACCTGTTCTCAGGTTGGGGAGGTGGACTGTTGAAGTTGATTTTGTTAATTGCAGTATTAGCAATTGTTGCTTTTATTGTCTTATTTCTAATCAAAGCACTGATCTTGAAATTAATGTCTTCAAAAACTGTGAAGAAAGTGCCTAAGTTTTATATGCCTGCAACTGTGACTGTAGATAATGAAATGACAATGTATTTCAATGATGAAAAGACTAGTAGCATGGTTATGCTAGATTTATGGCAAATGTAGGACAGGTTATATGATGATACTTACACAGCATCAAATGGGGGACTGTAGAATATGAACAGTCAAAAAGCATGTGTTCAAGGGAATTGAGTATGTGACAGTTTGTATAAACTGAGATGTACTGAGTACTGTGAACTCTGAACTGTGAGTAATGGAAAAATACTGAACAAACAAGAGTCTGCCTGAAAGCAGGAAACTGTGCCTTTTATGGAAGTATATCCGACTCTCTCTTTCTTCCCAGAGATATGATGTGAATTGTCTTATGTTTACGGGTACACCTTTGATTGGTTAATTACCCTTTATAATGATCTAATTGATTTATTTATATATTTTTGTACTGTCAGCAATATCACCAGTATATAAGCTTGTTTATTCCTTTGTTCTGGGCGTCTCCCTGGTGCTTTCCATGAGGCTCCCACATGTGTGTACTGTAGATAATAAAAACCACTGAAAGAGAGAAAGAACTGTATTTGTCTTCATTCTTAAAGTAATGTACAACTTAACACTAGCAACTTCAACTAGGAAGCACACAGGATCATCAAATGTTTTAATTTATACAAAGTTATTTTGATGAATTAAAATGATTCAGCATGATTTAATGTGTATATAACTTAAAAAATTTCTAACAGTGAATGTGTGACAGGCCCTTTTAATGTGGCATTGCAAGGAAAATGGACTTTTTAACATGAACTTTGCTCATAATGAGGTACACTTGAAAATTATGCTTGTGTAATTTTTATAGCTATGACATAGCAAACTAGCCTGTGGATGCAGTGGAAAGTTCCTGCATATGACTTCAGTAGCCAGAGCTTGGAAGTGAGTAGGTAGTGTTGGACAAAGAAGACCACATCTCAGATGGCATGCTTGCATTTTGCACAGAAGAATCAGCATACACTACAGTGCTTCACTTCTCAAGGATCAGGGCTGCAGGTACCTTTTTTATTATTTATATATTTTGCTGACCACGTTGTCTTGCTGCCCACTTATAGAGGAATCCTGAGTAGAAACGTTCTAAGTCCACAGCAGCAAATATGTAGATATAAATGTATTTCCAACAACAAGCACAGTGTTAAAGCAGAGGTGCATATGTAGAACCTCTTTCCAGAAGCAAGCAGGGGCAAAGCAATTATAATAGTCTGCACTTCACGTGGAGCACCAATCAATGTCAGCTCTAGGCTAGGTCATAACATGTCAGTAATAGGTATCTAGCAGTCCTAAAGTGGCTCATCAACGGTGTTGTGACAATAAGTGGTACTGCCAGCCATGCCAGGAAAATAGGGCAGTGGATTTGTAACATATGCCAGCACAGAAATTATATGTCATTTGTATATCAAACTGATTTGTACAGATGCTTGTGCTGAAAATGTATTTGTGAAGTTTGTGTTAAAATGTATCAACAGTGCACCCTGCTGGAATAAAAAAAAATGTACATGTATTACTGTAACTGAATTAAATTTATATGTTTTAAAACAGGATACTGGAACATCAATGGTTAACCAGCTAGCTTATTTTAAGAAAATAAGGGAAATGTAAATGAGCTGTTAAATCATTAACGTGTCACCCCACAGTGCTGAATAGTTTTGGAAATGGTGGGTCTGGAAGAAGCCTTTGTTCATTAGCTCAGTAAAAAGAGGAGAAGCCCCAGGCACTTCCATAAACATTTAGATGTGTATTGTAGCCGTCTATGTTAAATTCCCATCTCAGCTTCAAAGGGGGATACTGTGAGAACTTAGTGTCAGGTGACCAAATGAGGCCATTCTGCAAACCATCTTGGATATTATATTTTACAGGAAGTAATCTCCGAGTATTGCGTATTCTGTTTTGGGGAGAAGACTGCTCATGTATTTCATTGTGCCTTGCTCTATCAAGTAAGTTATTAAGGAATAGTAATTTTCCTAGATTTAGTGAGGAATACAGTGAAGATTAGTTTAGAGATTGCTTTTCTTTATTTGTATGAGTCTGTCCATCAATGTTATTTTCAATATGTCCTGTGATTTGAACTGTGTGGTTTACTGTAAATATATATTTTGTATTTCCTGTTCTTTTACTACATATTATTAAATATATTTGAACTTTTCATTGTAGCTGGCCCTTTTTAGAAAGTACTTAACATTTGAGAGTACTTATATTTATTTGGTGACCTTGCGTGGGCCACTCCAGAAGGCCTAGCTGTCTTGATCAATTACTACCATTTGTATTAGTATTAATATTACACAGTATAATTGGACACCCTTTGTTAAGGGCCTTAGAGTAGCTGATTGTGGAGTGTCTGTTGGCAGTGATAACTGCCTTATACTTTGGGCAGAAGGGGCACAGCAGGTAAATCTGTGCCAGACTTTCCCAGGTGTGTGTGTGTGTGTGTGTGTGTGTGTGTGTGCGTGTGTGCGTGTGTGCGTGTGTGTGTGTGTGTGTGTGTGTGTGTGTGTGTGTGTGTGTGTGTGTGTGTGTGTGTGTGTGTGTGTGTAAAATCAAATCTCACAGTGTGTGTGTATCAGCTACTTGGGGCAGGGAAACAAAGCACTGGTCTTACAGAGAGGGTGCTTGTGGACTTGGCTTGGACACTTCAGCTGAGGACCTAAGTCTACAGCTGTATCACTGGAGAACCTTACTGGGGACCTGAGGAGAGGCAGCTAGAGACACCCAGACTCTGGGCTGAGTGTGTGCCCTGTGTGCTCTTAAGGGAAATTGTGCTTGATGTAGAGAGGCCTGCATCTGAAAATACTGAGTGTATCCATTTCTATTCCAAGTGCGCACCCCCCTCTCCAGTGTCAGTGGTGAGGATTCAGGCTCCCTGATTAATGGCCCAGTGTGGGGACATCACAAGTGTTATGAAAATCATATAAGAAGCGAGTGAGTGGAAACACACAATGTACATACAAAAAGATAAAGGTACTGTGCTTCATTTACTAAGTATATACCCTATTACAAAAGTAATAATTGTTCCTAGGCTGTAAAAATACACATGCTACATGTGTCACTGGCTGTATGTAGGAAATATGTTAGCAACTCATAGCTGTGCAGACTAGAAGTGTGTCCTGGTGTGGATTTGGTATATTGTGTACTAAGTGGAAACACTGTACTAATCAGCTTAACTCTGGTTTTTGAATGACAGAACTGCTTTGTAAATACTGAAGCTTTGGAGTAAAGGCTGATGCTGAGGAGAGGCTGACAACAGATTAGGATGGATGGATGCTAAGATGGATTCAAGGAAAAATGAGTTTTGCAGGCAGCTTTAAATTTAGTAGCTGAGGTGATAGTATGAGGTGAAAGAGTGCCCAGAAATGAAGAGGGGGGGGGGGAGTTATATCCACAATTTTATAATTAGATTTACAAACTTTTCGTAAATTCTGATATATATACCTCTCAACCCCTTGGCACAAAAAATTTGCACAAAGCCTGAGATAATGGTGAGGCAAAAGCCCAAATATTTGGACAGATTTTAAATATTGCTCTTCTAAACTTAGAAGTTACTAGAATAACATGCTAAATTAATGAATTATTCATTATTATGAAATATATTATAATAAATTATGAACTTAGCTATGAAGAATAACATGATTTGTGTTAGCATACATTTTCTGAATGATATTAAGTCTGAAACTCAGATATATAGCATTATTTAGTGACTTCAGTTTTTGGTGATTTACCAGAAAACTACACATTTTATGAAGACCAGACCATATGTATGAGGTGAAAATCTGGACAGCTAAAAGCTATGTTATGTGCAAACCCTAGTTGTCTAATATAATTGAATCAGGTTAAGAATGCAGCCAAGTCAGGGTAAGGATTTTTATAAAGCATTTTGTGAGTGAATGTCAGTTGACTGTATTTTATTTTTGATTCGTACACTCATTCGGCCTAAATTGCCGAACTCCTGACAGAGGTAAGGTGAGAATAGGATACTAGCCATACATTCGGCAGTTCTGTTGTAGGTTGATGTCGGCTTCCTATTTTGCGTGTTATTAAGGCTGCCTTTCCAGCAGTCCTGTAGAGCTGTTTTGGAAACAGTACAGCACCACTCAATGAATGCCTTGTACTAAGCAGAAGGTAGGGATTCATCCTGTATATAGCTCACAGCTTTTGTTTACTTCATTCACTGACAAATCAACATGTTCTCTAAAACTGAGTTTACTGTCTATTATAGGGACAAGACATGGCCAACAATGTATAGTTTCAGCTGGACCTACTGAACCTAGAATTTTCTTGGTTATTATTAATTATTGGGCTAATCACCAGATATGATTGTCTTTATTTTCTTCTCATTTACCAGTAATTCGTTAGGATGTAAACACTTGATTGGAGTGCTAAATCCTTTCCAAAGGTCATTCATTAGGGTCTGGATATTGTTAGAACATTGAGTTATAAAGTCATATGCATGCTGCAGTATGTATATTCTATTTGTTTGTTGATGTATGTTATTTATGTAAACTATAAAAAAGTAGGGACCCTAAATGGACACATCATGCACTGCTGAGTTACTTTTGCAGCATGCTAAGTGTATGTTTTCCCAGGTAAACTACACAGACTCAGTATTTGCCTAAGGACAGACTTGAACCTATGAGGTATGGCTTGGTGGTAATTTAGATGAACAGATTTGGAGACGTCTAGAATGGTGGTTGTTGTCCGTAGGTCTCTGTTACTGCTACTAATTACATATCTGACAAAGTTAACTAGAGCTGTTTGTATCTGAAACCATGATGGTTGATTGCTAGGAGGTTGTTCATAGTGACACAGCTGCTAAGTTGGAGATGAACAGCCCTTTCAAGCCGTTCAGCCAATGGTTTCAGAATGATTATAGGTCTACAGGTTTTACTCTGAGGCTTACCTTTTTGAACAGTAAGGTTACTTTTGCATGCTTCCAGACATCAAGAACAGAGTCTGTCTGTAAGTGTTTGTTGATGGGTATTGGGTAGTGACACAGGATGGGTACTGCGTAGTGACACAGATGGCTAATGGGTGGTGACACAGGCTTGAACCATGGAGATACCAACATCCTTATGTAAATTGGGGGTTTGGAGGGTGGGTTGTCCTTTGATGTGGAGCTGTGATATTTGATCATCATTAAGTATTTTTTTATTTGATTGACTGAAATGTGTACAAATCTGGACTGAGTCATGTCTTATTATTGCTGGTTATATTACAAGGTTGGCAATTATTTAACCCTTTTGTGAGTTGTAGTGCATTGAATGCAACATAATCTGTAAAACCTCTGGACATTTCAATGGATGAATTCAGTTCCAGTCAAGGCTGTAGCCAGGGACACACTTTGTACTCTACTGAGTACATGTTTTTGTCGAGCATCATATCAATATGGCTTCTTCAGGTCATATTATGTCTACAACTGTCTAAATGAATGCCTTTAACAACAGGTGCAATATTGTTAATCTAAAATCAATATTTTAATAGTTTTAGGGGAACAGCTGAAAATGCTACTTACATTTATTAAGTGCATCAGGGAGCAGCGGCATTTTGAGACGTGTCTATTTTTAAGTGGTAGGTGTCCAAGGGAGGGTAGCACAAAGAGCTTGTGAGTACAAAACGGAATTTGCTTGCTACACCCCTGGTTCCAGTGGATCATCCTTTGGCACTGTAGTTTTTCCCAAGTAGGTTACTTATGCAATTCCAGAAACTTGATCAATTCTTAAGATTTAGTTTTACTGATGTCATGACTATTTCTTAGCTGGACAAGATATATGATTAACATTTTCTACTTTAGATCTATAAGCATTGTGACTTTGTCACTTAATTCTTTTATAATCTTTGCAGGCCGCATCTCTGGTATTCTTGCTTTCTGTTAAGGAGCTGTTGCTGTTCTGTATCATTTTGTCATTTGCTGTAACTAGCCTAGCTGGTACACACTTAACTAGGTTTGTGAGAACCTTATTGAAATTTCTGAGAATAAAATCTACATTGGATACAAGGCTTAGTTACTTTCAGTCCACTTACCATTTTTTTTTTTTTATCTTTTCTGTGTTGGGGGTTAAAACGTCTTACATTTAATTGTTTTCTCAGTGTTACTGTGTGATTTTGCTTCCATGTGATGTGGATACAGGTTGTCTAATGTTCAAGCTGGTGATCTGCTAACATGCCTGTGGCCATATAGTGATCTTGATATTTTGTTAGCATCCAATTAGGAATTTTTTCAAAGCCTACATTTTGCTTTAGGAAGAATGACAGAATGTCATTGTGTATATCACTTTTTGGCAGTAATAGAAAGAAAATCCAAGTCATTATGGACAGCCTGAAATAAAGTGGGAATATGTTGCTTGCCAGCAGAAAAATTCTAGTCATGACCTTTTCAGGCTGTAGTATTCTTAGACATGGTTTTGATTTTACCATATAATACAACATAGCTTTAATATTCTTCTAGGATCAGTCTTTTGAAGCTCTAGGACCTTGTCTCTGGAGTGGTGTGACTGATGATTTCCTGCAATGCAGTTACTTAAGAAACCTTCCCGTGTCAGCTGATGCACTGATAGGGAAAGGATGTGTCGTTATCTTGCTCTGCGTGGGATGAAAAGCCTGTCGATATTAGGCAAGACAATGTTCTGTGTTATTTTTAAAACCTTCTTTATTGCCATTTTTGATGCATCAGATGGTTTTAAAAGTGATTCCATGAAGAGGAAAAAAAATAAAAATACTAAACATATTATAAGGATGATGTAAAAATAAACTGCCAGAAGCAACAACTCTGGGTATGAGATGTGAATAACTTGCGTCTTCAAAATTTGGTTAGGATTCCCCACATGTTTTTTTAGTAAATTATCTTCACTGGACTTAACCTCATTGGTCCCTCCCAGAGGTATAACCAAGGTACTGAGTTAGTACAGGTAAAGGAAATTTAGGTATAACCGAGGCACTATGTTAGTACAGGTGAAGCGTGATACTAGAATTTTAGGTATAATCGTGGCACTGTGTTAGTACAGGTGAAGGGTGCCACCAGAATTTTAGGTATAACTGAAGCACTGTGTTAGTACAGGTAAGGGATGACACTAGAATTTTAGGTATAACTGAAGCACTGTGTTAGTACAGGTAAGGGATGACACAGGAATTTTAGGTATAACTGAGGCACTGTGTTACTACAGGTGAAGGGTGACACTAGACTTTTAGGTATAACTGAGGCACAGTATTAGTACAGGTGAAGGGTGACACTAGACTTTAAAGTATAACCGAGGCATTGTGTTGGTTCAGGTGAAGGGTGACTCTAGAATTTTAGGTATAACCGAGGCACAGTGTTAGTACAGGTGAAGGATGATGCTAGAATTCTAGGTATAACTGAGGCACAGTGTTAGTACAGGTGAAGGGTGACACTAGAATTTTACTACAGGTGAAGGGTGACACTAGACTTTTAGGTATAACTGAGGTACTGTGTTAGAACAGGTGAAGGGTGACACTAGACTTTAAAGTATAACCGAGGTATTGTGTTGGTTCAGGTGAAGGGTGACACTAGAATTTTAGGTATAACTGAGGCACAGTGTTAGTACAGGTGAAGGGTGACACTAGAATTTTAGGTATAACCGAGGCACTGTGTTACTACAGGTGAAGGGTGACACTAGAATTTTAGGTATAACCGAGGCACTGTGTTAGTACAGGTGAAGGGTGACACTAGAATTTTAGGTATAACCAAGGCACAGTGTTGGTACAGGTGAAGGGTGACACTAGACTTTTAGGTATAACCGAGACACTGTGTTAGTACAGGTGAAGGGTGACACTAGAATTTTAGGTATAACTGAGGCACTGTTAGTACTGGTGAAGGTGCCACTAGAATTTTAGGTATAACCGAGGCACTGTGTTAGTACAGGTGAAGGGTGACACTAGAATTTTCAGTATAACTGATGCAATGTGTTAGTACAGGTTAAGGTGCCACTAGAATTTTAGGTATAACCGAGGTGCTGTTAGTACAGGTGAAGGTGACACTAGAATTTTAGGTATAACCGAGGCACTGTGTTAGTACAGGTGAAGGGTGACACTAGAATTTTGGGTATAACAGAGGCACTGTTACTACAGGTGAAGGGTGACACTAGAATTTTAGGTATAACCGAGGCACAGTGTTAGTACACTCGAAGGGTGACAGTAGAATTTTAGGTATAACCGAGGCACAGTGTTAGTACACGTGAAGGGTGACACTAGAATTTTAGGTATAACCGAGGCACTGTTAGTACAGGTGAAGGTGCCACTAGAATTTTGAGCCATGAATAAATTTGGCGAATTCCCAAAGGCACAAGTTAGTGTTTAAGTTTCTTTTTATAAATGGGTAGTAACTCTGTGTAACTCACCTGACCATTCCATTGTCCCATGTTAATTGTATAAGCCGGTGTTTGTCTGTAGATGTCTTGTCAATCTGTGTTTCATCAAAGTATATTAGTTGAAATAGAATTCAAATTGTAACAAAGAGTCAGGTAGTTGGGTACAGAGAGGTAATGAATGTGCATTTCGTCAGAAAATAATATCTGACTCTGGATTCAGACTGCATTCTTAATTTAAGGCTGCAGCATTTATCACCTTACTGTAGAAGGGTTGGGAGTGCATATAAATAGGTGGCGTTAAACAATGTTCCCTGCTTCACTCAGCAAGCAAAACATCTATTTTTAGTATCCGAACTAAAAGTTATTATAGTTGTTGAAAAACTTGTGTAAAGGGATAGAAGTGCAGTCTGGGACTGAAACGAGACAAACCTGAAGGCTTGTTACTCTAAGAGCTGTTATGGAGATGGTTTTCAGCTAAGACCTTTGTCTCATTTGTGACCTTTCTGGTACCTGCATAAACTCCTTCTATTGTCAGTGACACTTTCAGTGCGTATTACCTGACTTATAACATGATCCCAGGGCAGATCACCCTTTGGTCACTGAGAAACATTTGTTCCAATTACACTGTGGGATAGATTGTTAAATAGGTCAACTGCTTACAAAAAAAAGAAAGGAGAAAAAAGTGTAATGAGTCAGCACACCATTTCTTTCCAGTGAGAGTTTAGAAACATTTCATTTTGTAGTCCACAAAAAATATATATTTTAACAGAATTTGAAACTAATTCTTGCACTGTATTTAAACTTCAGCCCTCAGCCAACACAGGCTAATTAATTTTTACCAAATATCTTGCCCCTCCCTAGCCTTGGGGAGTTGTACTATGCATTAATATAGTGGTGTTATCGGTCATGTTTTGTGTGTTAACTGAACAGGAAAGGAAAACGTTGATCCTTATCTTGGGATTGAAGTGAGAACCTTCAACATTGTATGTGGTCGTCACTGTCACTGGCCTAACAAGGAGTCTCTGGGTAGTTTAGGTACTGAGTTTCCCACAAGAGCAGTTTATTCCTCCTCTTAGCTAGGAAACCACAGATGAGTAATTTTCTTGTTTACAGGCAAACATCCAAATGCAGGGCAAACCACTGACTTTGCTTGGGTCAGTACTTCCCAAATATTTTTGAAAAAAAAAAGAAAGTTTCTATCAGTTTACAGACTTTTTTGGGGGTGGGGTGGGCGGCATGTTTAGCTATAGAAATAATTCCTGTGTTTTTAACTTGAATTTATAATTAAATAGTGTTTCTTTATAGTCAGAGGAGGGCACATTTCATTTATAGACTGACTGCAGAGAAAACATTGTATGGGCAAATGGTGTTGCCGTATCTTCCTTCTGTTTGATAACATTGGCCATAAACTGCATAAGTTCATAACAGTAATTTTATCTAGATGGGTTAAAACTACAACACCATTTACCGATTGTGGGTTTAGTTGTTCTTTCATTTGACTTCTATTCATTTTACTCTATCAGTGACTGGTTATGCTTTTAATTAATTATTTTAATGAAAGGTGGGGGTCAGTCACGGGCACCTACTGTTGCAGTTTACCACCAGACAGTTTTTCGGAGACGTGTGTTTATTTTCATTCTGGAATGAGGACGCTTTTTTGCTGGTGAGCAGCACATTTCCACTGCGATGATAGCAGCCTCTAATTACTGCTTCCATGGGGTCGTGTATAATTAAGCAGTGCCAGGTGTCTCTCTGCCTGTATTGTGCTAACTCTTGATATGATGTGTTCTAATTTGGCCTTTCTGAATTACAGTATGTCTTCCTGCTGTCAGCTTGATGAAGTGTAGGTATAGTCTTTAAAAGCAGATACTAACTTGCTATACTTGTATATTAATGCATTAAAACCAGATGCTAACTTGCTATACTTGTATATTAATGCATTAAAACCAGATGCTAACTTGCTATACTTGTATATTAATGCATTAAAACCAGATGCTAACTTGCTATACTTGTATATTAATGCATTAAAACCAGATGCTAACTTGCTTTACTTGTATATTAATGCATTAAAACCAGATGCTAACTTGCTATACTTGTATATTAATGCATTAAAACCAGATGCTAACTTGCTATACTTGTATATTAATGCATTAAAACCAGATGCTAACTTGCTTTACTTGTATATTAATGCATTAAAACCAGATGCTAACTTGCTATACTTGTATATTAATGCATTAAAACCAGATGCTAACTTGCTATACTTGTATATTAATGCATTAAAACCAGATGCTAACTTGCTATACTTGTATATTAATGCATTAAAACCAGATGCTAACTTGCTTTACTTGTATATTAATGCATTAAAACCAGATGCTAACTTGCTATACTTGTATATTAATGCATTAAAACCAGATGCTAACTTGCTATACTTGTATATTAATGCATTAAAACCAGATGCTAACTTGCTATACTTGTATATTAATGCATTAAAACCAGATGCTAACTTGCTTTACTTGTATATTAATGCATTATTCAGTTGCACTAATGTATTTGTATTTTTTGTTTCACTACAGGATGAGGTATATTCTGGCAGTGAATTTACACAAGTACTAAAACTGATTGTTGTAGTGTGAATAGAATTCAAGATGTAATAGATTAATTATAGCCTATAAATTCATCTAAACTGAAGTTGCCACCTAGAGCTAGAATTCATTTGAAGTGAGTGCACTTTTCTCCATGCTCAAAGAGCCTGTTACATAGCAGTTAGGAGTAATCTGCTATGATGCAGTCGCTTTCCGTATCCAGGATAAGACAACTTCATATCTAAGAAGCATCATTACTGCTTACACTTTGTACACATTACAATGGTTAGATGGGATGATGAGTTGAATAACTGTCATGGAGGTTGCCATAGTAACTAAAGTATCCTTTCGCTTCCCCTGAAAAACCCAGAAATGTACTTCTGCTGACTCTGTTAGCCCTTGCGAGTGGTCTCAAACCTGGGTCACTGGTTTTACAGATGGATGCCTTACCTGTGTGCTAATGAATCATTTCCTTTTTGTTGATTTTGCAATATACTTACACCTTTACTTTCCAAGCATCATCATGTAAAAATGTTATCTGATTTATTTATTTTATTTATCTATCCTTTGTTGACTGGGTTAGTCCCACTAGGCTAGTGACCTCTTTTCAGGGGAGACCTGAGATGGTATTTATACTACTAATGGAAATTTAGCCAGGTAATCAAGAGAACTTCCTCTACTTTTTTTGATAGTACTGTGAGATATTTTACATCCACCTGAGCTGTTACCACCTCAGGCTGATGGGACCTCAGTTTAATCTCTCATCTGAAAGCCAGCACACTTACATCACCTTTGTGCTGCATTGCAGTGTCAGTATTGGAAATTAATCCATGGAGATGGGATGGGACTAGAACCCGCAACCTTCTGATCTTCCAGCACCAAAATCAAGTAGACACCACTGACACAACTCAAGTGATCTTAGTGTGAAGAAGATATTGTATGATTCATTGTTTTTGCATTCTATAGTTTGGAGTTGTACTATTTTAAAGTTGGATAAAGTGAACAGCGCACTCAAAGATTGTTATATTAATATTACGCTTGCTTAGAATTTTACATATTAAACCATTACTCTATGTTTGTATGTTTAATGTAATGTTTCATTAGAACCATACGTATTACACCATTGTTGTATATTCTCTCTTGTTTTTATTGCAGTGTTTCCTTAGAACTGTGTGTATCACAGCATTACTGTATGCATGTTTATTCTCATTGTTTGGAGCTTTTCTCCTCTGGCCTCTAATGAAAAGGGGATTTTCTTGCCTAGTGGGACTATCCCAGGCAACAAAAATAAATAAATTATGTTGATGTTCATCATATTGATCGCTACTGCAGTAACGTAAGCTATATGGGTTATATCCTGCATAGGATATACAGCCGGCCAGCTTCGAAAGCTTCAGGGCACCATCCACATGCCCAAACCGTTATCTGTCTGAGCTGCGCTATGTAAAAGACATGTTTGGGTGCTAAGCTCCTCAGAGCTTTCCTGTTGCTGAAGAGTGCACTCCTGTGCGGACTTTCAAGGATCGAAGGATGGCTTGGCAGGCAGAACTTATTTCTCCTACCTATGATATGCATCACTCTACTAAGTTCAGTGACTATTCTCATGTGGATTGAAAGTATGTTATACTTTTCTAATGTCTATTATTATTATTCCTTTGCGATTGAAAGTATATTATTAAGTAGTGCATATGCATCTATTCAACTCTGTATTTGTTTTTGTACTTGTTCCTGAATATTAATTGTATAATATTTTGTTTGTCTGTTTAACTGTGGAGCTTTGCTCCCCAGGCCTCCACTGATAATGGGTTTTTAACCCAGTGGACTTTCCCGGTAAACAAATGTCAATAAATAAGTGAATAAATATTGCTGTGCGGGTAAGCTTCCTTCAAGAAAAACCCTTCCACATATGTTTTATTGTTTAAACTTAATTTCTTGTTTAAGAAAGTATTTTTTTAAGACAGGAATATGTGTTTTTATTGATTGTCACGTGACTTCACTATACTTTTTAGAGGGAGCGCACTTTTATTTCTGACAGTCTAAAACTTAGTTTAAACTGTCTTAAACTGTTTGTTTTTCCTGTGTAGAAGCTATGTTTAAATAACCTTCTGGGGATGCTAAAGTGTATTAGCGTGATTTTTACTGCTTAGTTACCATGGGAAAGTAGCATCATTTTCATCTTGACCATGGAACAAACTATCAGTCCCACAAATGGTCCTCCTTCTAGCCACAAAAAGAAAATGTTAACTAAACAGCTTTTACCACTATAGCAAGCTAACAATTTGCCTCAGCTGCATACCTCTCATCTGTGCAGATTTTTGCCTCACATATTTGGTCTTTTTCTCATAAAATTCTGGTTTTCTTACAAATCACTGAGAACTGAAGTCAGAAAACAATGGTAGATATTTGAGTTTCAGACTTTATATCCTTCAGAAATGCTGTTACTCTATCAACTTCTTAAGTTTATAAGAGCAATATTTAAAAAGTGTGCCTATTTTTGGGCCTTTGTCCCCCCATTATTTGCAGTATTGTCCAGATGTCTTGCCCTAAGAGATCGAGAGAGATGCTCAGCTGCAGGTGGGTGACTTTGCTGTGATGAAAGCTGGTTCCTCAGGCCACTCATCTTCTACCCAGGCTCCCTCTAGTGTAGCAACTGCAGCCCTATGGACCTGTCCTCTGTGGCTGTTGGGGTCCCCTTAGTGGGTAAGGAGAAGGAATAGGGAAGGTGCCCCGGTTTAGCTAGAATTTTGTTCCCATTCCTGAGGAAACCACTGCTGCTGCCATTAATAATCCTGGTATCTGAAGTCAGATTTCTGTTTTAGAATTGGGGAAAAGATAAATCGTTTCATGGAGGCATCAAATATCCCTGAATCCAGGTCTCCCCTTATCCTGTCCTGCTGCAAAGCTATCAGTCACCACAGATGCCTTGGACTTGCTTGAGGAGCAGTGTCAAGGGGGATAAAAGGCAGGGTATCTGGGACAATGAAGACAGACACAAGCATGTAAGCATAAAAGAGATGCTTTCCCTTATCAAAGCACTCAACTTTTTGAACCACCTCTGGTCCGCAAGACCACTTCAAGTTGTTACAGACCATACCACAGTGATAATGGTACATAAACAAACAAGGAGGAATCAGATATTCTTCCTATGCAGACTACATGTTAGCTTGGGATATAGCCTTACAGTGCAATCTAACTCTACAGGCATCCTACATTCTGTCAGAGCAAAACTGTGTGGCAGACAAGCTGAGCAAGACAAAGGCAAACCCTCATGAATGGAAATTACATAAGGGTCTTCCAGGATGTTATCCATCTGTGTGGAGTTCCATAAGTAGACATTTTATCTGTTCTGTAAACAATCAGCTGACAAAATTATGCTCCTTGATTCTATGCAAGAAGGCCTGGAAGACAGATGTCTTTTCTTTGGACAATAATATTCTTGTATGCTTTTCCACCCTTCCCACTGATATCCAGGTATTTCTTAAGATTCGGAAGGAATCCAGGAGCATTGTGGTGACTCCCTACTGGCCCGGGCAATAGTGGTTCCTCCTCCTTTTAGAACTGGCCAGAGCAATTACCACAAGCTTCCTCACAGACTGGGATCTACTCACACAAGAACAGGGAATTTGACACATCTGGACCACAAACAACTATGACTAACTGCCTGGATGTTAGTGTCTTAATACCTACCTCATTACTGAAGGCATGTAGCAGGTACTAACAATGGCAAGAAAGCCAGCTACTAAAAATCATCTATAATCAAATGGAAAAGGTTTTCTAGTTGCTGCCAACAATCTAACAGCACCCATTCAGGGCTAGTGTTTCTCTGGCTTTATAATATTTGTGTGAGTTACTTAGGAGGGAGGTCCCCCTGAGAGGCTCCAAGGGCACGGGGACATGGCCCAGCCAGGCAGCCTCCAGGAGACCTGGGGGAGACAGGGACTGTGTATCTATGGCCTATCTTACTCCTCATTCGGGGGTCATTTCTTGGCCATTTCAACATGACTGGCCATGGATCCTCCTCTTTCAGGGCATTCTTGTGTCAAAATGTTTTTGAAAGGAATTTTGCATAAAAGACCTGCAAGAAGAGACCTATACAGGGGTCCAGGAAGTAAATATTGTGGGAAGAAATAGCCAGGGAATTGTTATGGCTAGGCTTGTATAGGCCCTAGGGCCGATAGCCTAGTACCAACCTATGAGAAATAGTGGCTCCTCCATGGGATCTTAATTTGTTAGGGAAGCTAACACTTCATCCATTTTAACCAGCTCATCTGCTAACCTGAGGTTCGTAACATGGAAAACAGTTTTACTGATTGCTCTGACTTCTGTAAGGAGGGTATCTAATAGGTTCATAGGCTCATAGGAGATTGCTAGGCTAAAGGCTTAAGAGCCCTTACAAGCCTAACCAATATTACCAGATTTCACCTGATATATATAGACTCTAGGGACTAGGGGATAGCATAGATTTGTGCCTATGCCTTGAATATGTTAAAGATTGCCCTTGTCCATAAAGGACATAGGCATCACCCCATGAGTGAATTTGCAATTCCCCATCCATTGATCCAAAATGTGTTTGAAGATGGCCATGGAAGGGCTCTGATTAACATGCACAGGAAGCCTGCTCCAGAGAAGGGGTAATCTCTGAGACACATACCTGTTTCGTCAGTATGTTTTGTTTGAGTCACTGACTAAGTTTAGATCCCTATATTGGGTGACCCTCATGGTGTTTGACTTGTGGATGTGTAACAGCTCCATCAGGGCTGGATTCTTGAGTAGCTTGTAGGTTGGGCATATGTCATGACTTAATAGTTGATAGGAGACTAACTGAAGGGATGGGGCTTTTAGTCTGCCCACATAACACATGTTGTTTACACCTGGTTTATTTGTGAGAGAAACTCTGAGGTCACTCCAGCTGTTAGTCAAGTACATGCCAAATGGCGCATTGTACTCAGTTATTAGTCTAATGAGAGCCGAAGACCGTGGGAGTATAACTTCCCTGGATCTGGATATCATACCGTTGCTTATAAACTGTGCTACATAGAAGGACTTCTTCACCACTGTGAACACATGTTGGTCAGAGTTCAGGCTACTCTCTCTCTCTGTCACCTCTGAATTTACTCTTAGGGATGTGCTATTAATGTTGTAATTTGCTGGGGTATTTGAATTCCCAAAGGGCATGAGTACGTATTTTTTCATATTTAGTTCTAGGCCATGGCTCTGACACGAATCATTTGTCGGACATAGAACCTCCTGAAGGATATATACATTGGTGATTGCCCCCTGCTTGCAGTCGTTAGCTAGCTCAGTCATCCAGAGACCTTCCACATTAACACTTTCTATGTCCCCTTCTGAGCATGATAGCTATCTTAACACATTAGATGGAATCCCCATTAAACTTAATGTCTTTCTACTGTGAGACATCAACTATCTATCAATAAACTAGCTGTCCTATGCTGCCAATGGTCAGTATGCCTAACAATTTTTTGACATTATACAGTAAACTCTTAGTTATCTGGAACTCAAGCTACCAGAACTCTCAAGCAATCAAAAAAAAAATCGAAGAAATACAGTACAGTATGAACAATTCAGTTTTTTCATATGTTGCACTGTTTTCCCCTTGTAGAAACATACCTTATGTTTTTAGAGTTTTAAAAAGGAAGATACAAATAAATTCCCTCCTCCCCAACCTGAGAACAAGTCAAACCAAACAAGTCAAATCGCTAAAATGTCAACACTCTCTCCATACTTGGTCAGTCAGTTTGCATCAGATTGTAGATTCTCTCTCTGATCTCACACACACTCACACACACACACACACACACACACACACACACACACACACACACACACACACACACACACACACACACACACACACACACACACTCTCATCAGCTTTCATACATGCATTCACTCACTGTTTCTCTCTCTGATCTCTCACACACAGTCGCTTCTGTTTTCATACATGCATTCACTCTCTCTCTCTATTCATTTAATTCAGTTCCAATCCACTCAGCGTGCCACTGAAAACCATTCCACATGCCACACTTTCTAGTGGAAATATAAGTTTAAAATATTATTATTCTAGCCAGGCTTTTAGTTACTGTATTTGAATATTAAATGACATTGTGATCTGTAGTGAGAGTAGGGAACAGGTGGAGAAGACCCTGGAGAGGTGGAGATATGCTCTAGAGAGAAGAGGAATGAAGGTCAGCAGGACTAAGACTATATATGTGTGAATGAGAGGGAGGATAGAGGAATGGTGAGGATGCAAGGAGTAGAGGTGGCGAAGGTGGATGAGTTTAAATACTTGGGGTCAATAGTTCAGAGTAACGGTGAGTGTGGAAGAGAGGTGAAGAAGAGTACAGGCAGGATGGAGTGGGTGGAGAAGAGTGTCAGGAGTGATTTGTGACAGACGAGTACCTGTAAGAGTGAAAGGGAAGGTCTACAAGAGGGTAGTGAGACCAGCTATGTTATATGGGTTGGAGACAGTGGCATTGACAAAAAGGCAGGAGTTTGAGCTGGATGTGGCAGAGTTAAAAATGTTAAGATTTGCACTGGGTGTGATGAGGGTGTACAGGATTAGGAATAAGTATATTAGAGGGTCAGCCCAGGTTGGAAGATTTGGAGACAAAGCCAGAGAGGCAAGATTACATTGGTTTGGACATGTGCTGAGAAGGGATGCGGAGTATACTGGGAAAAAGATGCTAAGGATGAAACTACCAGGTAACAGGAAAACAGGAAGGCCTAAGATAAGGTTTATGGATGTAGTGAGAGAGGACATGCAGGTGGTTGGTGTGACAGAGCAAGATGCAGAGGACAGGAAGAAATGGAAACAGGTGATCTGCTGTGGCGACCCCTAACGGGAACAGCCAAAAGAAGATGATGATTTGAATATTAAAATCAAATCAATACAGTGTTTATGGTATAGTATAGGGTACAGTATTTGTCAAGTCTGTTTTTAATAATAACTCTCAAGCAACCAGAAACTACACTTATCTGGCATCTACCAATCCATATGGGTGCTGGTTAACTGAGAGTTTACTGTAAATCCTAATTCCCTTTCACAAGTAGTTAACCATCCTACTAGGGGGCCCAGTATCATTGATGTAGTCCTTGCCAATATGGCCACTTCTTGCACAGCTCCATATGTATCATCCTGCCTTGTTAAATCAGACCATAAATTAGTGACCATTTCTTTAAAACTGGGAGTATTTTCTCATGTTAATACTCCTTTGTTTAGGTAATTTTGAAAAGCAAAACTTCTGCAGTTACTTTATGAGCTAAATAAATTCCACTGTAGTCTTCCTCTGTTGAATTCCATTGCTAAACCCATGACCTATGCCTCTTCCTACTTAAATCGTTGTATTGGTATGGCAGTCCCTATCGGTACCAAATGTGAGAAATTTAAAAACAAAACTCTACAGTGAAACACATATTAATAAATAATGTAACAAGAGAAATACACTGCAAAATGCTCATAAGTTGTCTCATGCTACCTGCGTGTAGAGCACATGGGTTCAGGTGCCTAGGCAGCAAGACATTTCCCTGTGGTACATTTGACTGGTAACACATGGCTGAAGTGACATTCAGCTGCAGAGAAATATGGCTGTTTGCAAATTCCCTGTGGGCAAAGACAAGAATATATTGCCATGCCCACAACTTCAATAACCAAATGCACAGGGGGAAAACAATGTCCATGGTCCCCAAGGGAACATGAGACAGCAGGCAATATGGCAGGCATCAGCAGCAGGCTGGCCAGAGGGCATGTCAGTGGCAGTAAAAATGCAGTGCACAATGGGCAGTGCCTTTATAATTGGAGTGTGTGGACCACTACCCCCTTCACAGTGTCTAGGGAGCATTACCTAAAACGTATACTGGAGCATAAATGTGACTGCAGTTGCCAGCAGGATTTCCTCCAAGCTGTAGCACACTTCTACATGTTGTAGTTACATAAGTATGTACTGTATACTGAGAACAAAACTCATTACTTCTTCTGCCTCCATGCATTTGGTTATTAAGGCTGTGAGCATGACAGTCTGTGCTTCTCTTCGCCCACAGGGAATTTACAAACAGCCATATTTCTCTGCAGCTTACTGTCACTTCAGCCATGTGCCCCCAGTCAAATGTACCACAGGGAAATGTCTCACTGCATAGACACCTGAACCCGCACATGGGTTCAGGCACCTAGGCAGCAAGACATTTCCCTGTGGTACATTTGACCGGTAACACATGGCTGAAGTGACATTCAGCTGCAGAGAAATATGGCTGTTTGCAAATTCCCTGTGGGCAAAGACAAGAATATATTGCCATGCCCACAACTTCAATAACCAAATGCACAGGGGGAAAACAATGTCCATGGTCCCCAAGGGATCATGAGACAGCAGGCAATATGGCAGGCATCAGCAGCAGGCTGGCCAGAGGGCATGTCAGTGGCAGTAAAAATGCAGTGCACAATGGGCAGTGCCTTTATAATTGGAGTGTGTGGACCACTACCCCCTTCACAGTGTCTAGGGAGCATTACCTAAAACGCATACTGGAGCATAAATGTGACTGCAGTTGCCAGCAGGATTTCCTCCATGCTGTAGCACACTTCTACATGTTGCAGTTACATAAGTATGTACTGTACACTGAGAAAAACACTCATTACTTCTTCTGCCTCCATGCATTTGGTTACTAAGGCTGTGAGCATGACAGTCTGTGCTTCTCTTTGCCCACAGGGAATTTGCAAACAGACATATTTCTCTGCAGCTGACTGTCACTTCAGCCATGTGCCCCCAGTCAAATGTACCACATGGAAATGTCTCACTGCATAGGCACCTAAACCCGCACATGGGTTCAGGCAACTAGGCAGCAAGACATTTCCCTGTGGTACATTTGACTGGTAACACATGTCTGAAGTGACATTCAGCTGCAGAGAAATATGGCTGTTTGCAAATTCTCTGTGGGCAAAGACAAGAATATATTGCCATGCCCGCAACTTCAATAACCAAATGCACAGGGGGAAAACAATGTCCATGGTCCCCAAGGGAACATGAGGCAACAGGCAATATGGCAGGCATCAGCAGCAGGCTGGCCAGAGGGCATGTCAGTGGCAGTAAAAATGCAGTGCATAATGGGCAGTGCCTTTATAATTGCGAGTGTGTGGACCACTACCCCCTTCACAGTGTCTAGGGAGCATTACCTAAAACGCATACTGGAGCATAAATGTGACTGCAGTTGCCAGCAGGATTTCCTCCATGCTGTAGCACACTTCTACATGTTGAAGTTACATAAGTATGTACTGTACACTGAGAACAACACTCATTACTTCTTCTGCCTCCATGCATTTGGTTATTAAGGCTGTGAGCATGACAGTCTGTGCTTCTCTTTGCCCACAGGGAATCTGCAAACAGCCATATTTCTCTGCAGCTGAATGTCACTTCAGCCATGTGCCCCCAGTCAAATGTAACACAGGGGAAATGTCTCACTGCATAGGCACCTGAACCCAGAGCACACTTATGCAAACTAGTAAAGAGTGTAAGGGAACCATTAGGAAACTCACAGCCGAGGATGAACTTAAATAGTTGCTAACACCAAACATAACTACAAATCTTTCTTTAACTATGTCAGGAAGTTAAGAAATAATACCCAACAATGGCTGTAGCTAGTCCACAACAATACTGCACTCTCTGACCTAAAGGAAACAGCTAATATCCTAGCTAACAAATTTAGTGCAAATGTTACTCTTCCGACAGTCATAGCTATCTGACAGTTTCCACAATCCCAGCTACCCCCTTTTAATTATTATGGAACAAGTTCACTTTGCCCTTTCAAAAGCTAAACCCCCTAAAACATGGGCCCCCATAAAATACCAGTTCGATTGATTATCCTTGCCTGATATGGCCTGTCTGAACCCACCTCATAAAATACCAGTTTGATTGATTATCCTTGCCTGATATGGCCTGTCTGAACCCAGATGTGCTAGCCAAAGTCTGGCTGTGTTCTAAATACCAGTTTGATTGATTATCCTTGCCTGATATGGCCTGTCTGAACCCAGATGTGCTAGCCAAAGTCTGGCTGTGTTCTTACTCAAACCAGGATAAACTATATCTCTAAATGTGAACAAGTATGTTTTCATTCCTTATACCCCTTACTCTCCCTTCACTTACTTTCTTACTTCTATCAAATTCTCTTCCCTGACTTTCTAATAAATGTACCATAGGCCTGTTTTCCCTCGCTTCATAAAACAATTATTGTTTGTGTTAGACTGACTTACCTTTAACTTCTCTACAAACTGTCTAAAATTTCTCTAAATTTTAAATGCTTGTCATATAACTTGTATCGATTCTTAGCCAATGTTTTTGTATTATGTCCTGTTGGTTATAATTATTTAAATTCATATATTTTTGTTTTATTTTTCAAGATTGTAAAATTACTGTTCTTGAAATGTTTCATAATAATTTGGAGCTTTTCTCCCCCGGCCACCAGTGAAAATGGGCTTCTGCCCAGTTAGACTTTCCCGGTAATCAAATATCAATCAATCAATCAATCAATCAATCAATCAATCAATCAATCAATCAATCAGTGAAGTTGTAACCGCTCTAATCTAAGCCTCTCCACTGTTTATATTCCTGAAGCCTGGAAAACAACTACTGTAATGCCATTACACAAGGGTGGCCCAACCACAGATTCTGGTGACTATAGAACTATTAGTCTCACTAGCCACAAAAGTAAAGCTATGGAGTACATTACCTCAGAACTCAGTAATCTGGACATTAAAAATCTGCTAACAATGGCCCCTCATCAATTTGTCAAATGAAGGTCCCGTCTGTTTTATCTCATTAATTTCTTTGGAAAAGTAACTGAAGCAGTGAATAGTGGTTATGCAGTGCATGCAACCTATCTAGACCTGGCTAAAGCCTTTGGGACTATTCAATATGCAGGCATTATTGACAGACTTGTACATCTGAATATAAATCCTTATGTTGTGAGGTGGACAGCTAAGTGGCTCTCCACCAGAGCCCATGTGATTAAAGTCGCCAAAGTTAACCTCTGGTATACCACAGGACTTAGTATTGGAGCCCATGTGATTAAAGTCACCGGTTCTATTTCTGAAAAGTCAGAAGGTTAACCACTGGTATACCACAGGACTTGGTATTGGAGCCCATGTGATTAAAGTCACCGGTTTTATTTCTGAAAAGTCAGAAGGTTAACCACTGGTATACCACAGGACTTGGTATTGGAGCCCATGTGATTAAAGTCACCAGTTTTATTTCTGAAAAGTCAGAAGGTTAACCACTGGTATACCACAGGACTTGGTATTGGGACTCTCCTGTTTATTATCTATTTTTTAGGCTTTCAGACAAGCACTCCTGGCTTATGTTTGCACAAGTTTGCAGATGACTGCAAATTTGGTGTTGATATTCAATTTTCCACTGATTCACCGTTGCTGTAGCTTGGTTTAGACCATGTTATCAATTGGTGCAAGAACATTTGTCTAAATGTAAATGTGAAAAAATGCAGCAAAATTCTTTTTGGTAAGCAGATCATTTACCCATAGCATATAGATGACACACCAGTGCAGCCAGACAGTCATAAGGGATCTAAGCACTCTTGTTGATAATTACTTAAATTGTTTGGTCATCATTTATCAGCAGCTGCAGGGAAGCCTTCTGTTTGGCTCATCAAATTTCCAAAAGAGTTTCCACTAGATGCAAAGAAATCTTAATTACCCTTGACTTGTATCTAATAAGACCCATTATTGAATATAATTCACCTCTTGACATGTATTTGTCTAAACATATCACTCAAATTGAGAGACCTCAGGAATCTATAACTAAACAAGATTAGTGGCCTTAAATATATTAATTAGCAAGAGAGAATTGTAGCCCTGTCTCTTTACTCAATCTCTTATAGATTCCTCCATGGGGATTTGTGTCTGGCCTTTTGAGTTAAAAAAGGTACATCTCTAACCCCCTATTCCTTCACAGAACAAATGGTCCCTCAAATACCAGGCTAAAGAAACTAAACCTTCATTGTCTGATAAATAACACTTGTTGGCGTGGTAGATTCATATCCGAACATATCCCTGACCTCTGGAACAAACTTCATCTGCATATCAAACAGACTAGCACCTCTGCCACCTTCAAGGTAAACCTGGATATCTGGCTGGGAAGCCTTAAATTTTCTAAAAAGTTATCTTGTCCTGAGGCTTGAGAGAACTGGACCTTTTGAAAAGGGATTTTTTGGCTAGGCTTGCAATGGCCTAGTACATAACCTATAAACCTAGGAGATACCCTACAAATCACTTAGCAAAGCTGAAGGACTTCCTAATTACAGTCACGACATGGTGATCAAAAGAAAGGTTGCCATACCTACAGGCATCCAAGTCTCAGATAACTGTATCCATTTTGAGACAGGTACCAGCAATGTGGTAAAAGGAGAGGGTGATGTCTTTCTCAATGGTAACTGCACTGCATATTTTTGGCAATAACCTGCTGATGTATCTGGGTTTCCAGGGCAGATTTGATGTTGCACCAGTATGCAGTTGTTGGTAAGATTTGTTAGCAACAGTCACTTGAGATCTGCTTTCACTTCTGAGAGGTAGATGCTAAACAGTGGAGAGCCCATCACAGAACCTGGCAGAATGCTGTTGGTGATGCTCTTCTAGCTAGAGAAAGTATCCTTTTCCTTAAGAATGTGAGTTTTGTTAGAGAGCTAATTAGGTATCCATCCATACAGATTTGTATTAATTTGGTAGAGTTTGTCTATGATAATAGTGTTTAGAATGGTGCCAAAGGCCTTGATGAGGTCAAAATAAGCAATATGGATTGTTAGGCCCTCATTCATAGCTTCAGTGACCCCTCCGAAGAACTTGACTTGATTTAGTAAGCAAAGCAAGCATGCAGTCCAAAAATATATACTTATTTCATTTCCACAGTAATGGCATATTTATGTTCACTTTAACTGGTGATTTTGTTTATTCAGAGATTCCTCTTATTGCTTCATGCCTAAAACAGTGCTCTGCATGGAGGCACCTGGTATATTGAGCTTTGTTCTTTTTATAAATTCAGCAATATTGTAATCTTACCAGTCAAGGTGTTATTGTTTAGAACCAACCAATGCCAGGTGCTTATGTCGAAAACCTATCTGCTATGTGTGGGCTCCTTAGAGCCAACAAAGACCTTACTGAACAGGTTTCCTGACATAGGCACATGGGATCTAGTTTGTTTTACTAATATGACAGCAACTGCTGAAGCACAAAGAACCATGTGGCACCCAGCATGCTGCTTAGCCTTATGGGTATTTACTCTTAAAGTCGTACTCTCACTTTATCCTTTACAGCTTTTCCTTTAAGCTATCAGAATTATGCAAAGAACATACATATTATTAATTATAGTATGCTATTCTATCCTAGGGTTGTTGTCCAAAACACAGTTCACAGACTGAGTCAATCAACAGATTATTTGATACTGCATAACATTTGAATAATGTATATATTCACTGTTATGCATAGTCTGCGGTTAACAGACTTTGCTATTGTAACAAGTCCTGAAGTCTTTTTGTCTTCCAGGTGTCTTAACAGTGTAGTAGTAGTCATAGCCAGTAATGAAGACTTGCCCAATAATGCAGCACCATCATCTGGAACTTCCAGAACCTTTAGATCACTAATTGCAAAATGCATTCAAAATGCTTTTGCAAACCTAGTACAGTCAGACAAACCTTTACTGAATCAATTTAAAAATGCTAGAAAAGAATTATCATATAACAGTATAACAAGAAGAAAGACTAGTCAACATTCTGTATTTCCATAAATGTTATCGTAAACATTTTCAAAAAATAACTTAGAAGAGATGGGTTTCTCTTCTTGATAACAGAAGAGAGCTTTGCATAATACTGTGACTTCTCGATGTGGTGACAAGATAACCCAACAGCTTGTTAGGAAATAAATTCACACTGCCTAAAAAAGCTTGCATTTTAGTAATAAGTGGCAATGGTCTTTCCTAACTAATTCTCCATGCAGCCAGTGCTCCAAAGTATCGAATCTCTTATACAGCCTTTTTATCCAAATGGTATTACTAACCAATTCATAGAGAAAAATAGACTTAGATGACCGTCTTGCATAAAACAAGTGGATGCATTTCAAATCGATGTCAATCAGAAGTCCGCTAAATGAGAGACAGCATGTGACACACAGTAAACCTTCTAATGAATGATGAAAATAAATGCATGTCAGAAATAACGTTGTTTTAGTTTTCTTAGATTAAATAAAACATATAATACTAATGCTCAACATTTTTTTTTGTTTTACCAGAGCAGAGGAAAGCGATCATATAACACTTAATGTAGAAACTGCTGACAGAAAAGGACTAATGTTTTTCTTGAATGGCACATCAATTTGCTACCTAGTTTGCGTCTGACGTTCCTAATAACATAAAGTGTTTTGTAGCTCTTTATTAATGTTGTGGTCTGCGTTTGCTTGTTGTACCTCAGTCTTCTTGCTTCATCCATTAGGAAATCTTTTCATACCATTCCATGTAGAGACCAGTAATGTACTGTTAGTCCTATTACTTAGGGTGCATTTATTGAGATGCTTAGTATTTTGATACATATTGTTTGGCAGTACTTTTATCAGAAATTTGAAAGTCCTCCTGCGGTATTATTGCACACTTTACTATGTTTTCTAAAGCTCAGTTTTCAGAAAGGAAGAGGATATTAGGAAATTATTTTACACGATATTGGTACGTTACCACACCCATCTTATTAGCTTTTCCCACTTATTTACCCTTTTGATCTGTTACTATAAAGTTATCAGATGCAATAACCCCCAAACTCCTTTTTTACACTCTGATAGACATTGAACCCATATCCTGTAGTCCTGACATTGATGTGAGTAACGAGCTTCAGTGGTCAAGATTTCACCCGCCCCTAAAGCTTTCCATGATTCATATCTAGATGTAATACTTCTGAAATCCTTAGGTAGCTGGGGATTTACCCCTGCTTCTCCCAAAGAAAATGCAGCTCTGAATTTTGACAATGTCATGAATGAACTGTTGTCTGATGGAACTGTGTTATGTAAGCACTTTAGGAAAATGCAAGATGTCTCCCAAAGCATAAAACACTGTTAAGGTCACATTACTATGAAGTCTGATTTTTAAATGTGTTTGTTCTTTTTAGTCCCTTCTCAAAATTACCATAGAAATGCTTTCCTTTATAAGGCTATTCATAACCTCCTGTTTCCCAATATCTTGTGATGAAAAGGAGCTAAGAGCTAGGGGGGCACCAGCCATCATCTATTGAGTTAAGAGATTTTTATGGGCTCTTTTTGCACTCCCCAGTTGTTGGCTGGTAACACAGTGCCAGAGTAACTTATACACACCTACTGTGCTGTGCATGGTATAATCCCCACTATACAGGGTAAGTGCACACTTATACACACCTACTGTGCTGTGCATGGTATAATGCTCAGTATACAGGGTAAGTGCACACTTATACACCCTACTGTGCTGTGCATGGTATAATCCCCACTATACAGGGTAAGTGCACACTTATACACACCTACTGTGCTGTGCATGGTATAATCCCCACTATACAGGGTAAGTGCACACTTATACACACCTACTGTGCTGTGCATGGTATAATGCTCAGTATACAGGGTAAGTGCACACTTATACACACCGACTGTGCTGTGCATGGTATAATCCCCACTATACAGGGTAAGTGCACACTTATACACACCTACTGTGCTGCACATGGTATAATCCCCACTATACTAAGTGCACACTTATACACACCTACTGTGCTGTGCATGGTATAATCCCCACTATACAGGGTAAGTGCACAATTATACACACCTACTGTGCTGTGCATGGTATAATGCTCAGTATACAGGGTAAGTGCACACTTATACACCCTACTGTGCTGTGTATGATATAATGCTCAGTATACAGGGTAAGTGCACACGTATACACACCTACTGTGCTGTGCATGGTATAATCCCCACTGTACAGGGTAAGTGCACACTTATACACACCTACTGTGCTGTGCATGGTATAATGCTCAGTATACAGGGTAACTGCACACTTATACACACCGACTGTGCTGTGCATGGTATAATGCTCAGTATACAGGGTAAGTGCACACTTATACACCCTACTGTGCTGTGTATGATATAATGCTCAGTATACAGGGTAAGTGCACACGTATGCACACCTACTGTGCTTTCCATGATATAATGCTCACTATACAGGGTAAGTGAATACCTCCACACACCTACTGTGCTGTGCATGGTATAATCCCCACTATACAGTGTAAGTGCACACTTATACACACCTACTGTGCTGTGCATGGTATAATGCTCAGTATACAGGGTAAGTGCACACTTATACACCCTACTGTGCTGTGCATGGTATAATCCCCACTATACAGGGTAAGTGCACACTTATACACACCTACTGTACTGTGCATGGTATAATCCCCACTATACAGGGTAAGTGCACACTTATACACACCTACTGTGCTGTGCATGGTATAATGCTCAGTATACAGGGTAAGTGCACACTTATACACACCGACTGTGCTGTGCATGGTATAATCCCCACTATACAGGGTAAGTGCACACTTATACACACCTACTGTGCTGCACATGGTATAATCCCCACTATACTAAGTGCACACTTATACACACCTACTGTGCTGTGCATGGTATAATCCCCACTATACAGGGTAAGTGCACAATTATACACACCTACTGTGCTGTGCATGGTATAATGCTCAGTATACAGGGTAAGTGCACACTTATACACCCTACTGTGCTGTGTATGATATAATGCTCAGTATACAGGGTAAGTGCACACGTATACACACCTACTGTGCTGTGCATGGTATAATCCCACTATACAGGGTAAGTGCACACTTATACACACCTACTGTGCTGTGCATGGTATAATGCTCAGTATACAGGGTAAGTGCACACTTATATACCCTACTGTGCTGTGTATGATATAATGCTCAGTATACAGGGTAAGTGCACACTTATACACACCTACTGTGCTGTGCATGGTATAATGCTCAGTATACAGGGTAAGTGCACACTTATACACACCTACTGTGCTGTGCATGGTATAATGCTCAGTATACAGGATAAGTGCACACTTATACACCCTACTGTGCTGTGTATGATATAATGCTCAGTATACAGGGTAAGTGCACACTTATACACACCTACTGTGCTGTGCATGGTATAATCCCCACTATACAGGGTAAGTGCACACTTATACACACCTACTGTGCTGTGCATGGTATAATGCTCATTATACAGGGTAACTGCACACTTATACACACCGACTGTGCTGTGCATGGTATAATGCTCAGTATACAGGGTAAGTGCACACTTATACACCCTACTGTGCTGTGTATGATATAATGTTCAGTATACAGGGTAAGTGTACACGTATGCACACCTACTGTGCTTTGCATGATATAATGCTCACTATACAGGGTAAGTGAATACCTCCACACACCTACTGTGCTGTGCATAGTATAATCCCCACTATACAGGGTAAGTGCACACTTATACACACCTACTGTGCTGCACATGGTATAATCCCCACTATACTAAGTGCACACTTATACACACCTACTGTGCTGTGCATGGTATAATCCCCACTATACAGGGTAAGTGCACAATTATACACACCTACTGTGCTGTGCATGGTATAATGCTCAGTATACAGGGTAAGTGCACACTTATACACCCTACTGTGCTGTGTATGATATAATGCTCAGTATACAGGGTAAGTGCACACGTATACACACCTACTGTGCTGTGCATGGTATAATCCCCACTATACAGGGTAAGTGCACACTTATACACACCTACTGTGCTGTGCATGGTATAATGCTCAGTATACAGGGTAAGTGCACACTTATATACCCTACTGTGCTGTGTATGATATAATGCTCAGTATACAGGGTAAGTGCACACTTATACACACCTACTGTGCTGTGCATGGTATAATGCTCAGTATACAGGGTAAGTGCACACTTATACACACCTACTGTACTGTGCATGGTATAATGCTCAGTATACAGGATAAGTGCACACTTATACACCCTACTGTGCTGTGTATGATATAATGCTCAGTATACAGGGTAAGTGCACACTTATACACACCTACTGTGCTGTGCATGGTATAATCCCCACTATACAGGGTAAGTGCACACTTATACACACCTACTGTGCTGTGCATGGTATAATGCTCATTATACAGGGTAACTGCACACTTATACACACCGACTGTGCTGTGCATGGTATAATGCTCAGTATACAGGGTAAGTGCACACTTATACACCCTACTGTGCTGTGTATGATATAATGTTCAGTATACAGGGTAAGTGTACACGTATGCACACCTACTGTGCTTTGCATGATATAATGCTCACTATACAGGGTAAGTGAATACCTCCACACACCTACTGTGCTGTGCATAGTATAATCCCCACTATACAGGGTAAGTGCACACTTATACACACCTACTGTGCTGTGCATGGTATAATGCTCAGTATACAGGGTAAGTGCACACTTATACACCCTACTGTGCTGTGTATGATATAATGCTCAGTATACAGGGTAAGTGCACACTTATACACACCTACTGTGCTGTGTATGGTATAATCCCCACTATACAGGGTAAGTGCACACTTATACACACCTACTGTGCTGTGCATGGTATAATGCTCAGTATACAGGGTAAGTGCACACTTATACACCCTACTGTGCTGTGTATGATATAATGCTCAGTATACAGGGTAAGTGCACACTTATACACACCTACTGTGCTGTGCATGGTATAATCCCCACTATACAGGGTAAGTGCACACTTATACACACCTACTGTGCTGTGCATGGTATAATGCTCAGTATACAGGGTAAGTGCACACTTATACACACCGACTGTGCTGTGCATGGTATAATGCTCAGTATACAGGGTAAGTGCACACTTATACACCCTACTGTGCTGTGTATGATATAATGCTCAGTATACAGGGTAAGTGCACACGTATGCACACCTACTGTGCTTTGCATGGTATAATGCTCACTATACAGGGTAAGTGAATACCTCCACACACCTACTGTGCTCTGCATGGTATAATGCTCACTATACAGGGTAAGTGCACACTTCTTCACACTTGCAGCATAAGTATTCCTTGGCTGGGCTCATACCCTTTAGTCTGCTTGCATACTTCAATGACTTCTAGGCCTTCAGCCATATTTCATACCTATGGCAGTATGTCATTGGATTCCTAGCCCTGGGATAGGTGAACTTCCATCTGCTACTAATGCTCACTGCTCCTGTCTTTGCACCCGTGATACCTGATGCAATACTTGAACCCAGGGGCATCTAGGTTACAGTGCAGGTTTTATCTCTTTGCACCTGATTTGTTTTAAAATTCTCCCAGCATTAGATTTACCAATAAGACCCCATATGCTGGTGTATCCTTCTGTATTAGCTAGAGCTTTTGCTGTGTCCTGTGCAGTGGTTCACCTTCCACTGGGTTTCTCACTGTTACCACTTGTGGGCACGATGATGCTCACCCATTCCATTTTCCTCCTTTTTTGTTCTAACAGACACACTGTAACTGTTTGTCACAGTATACTATTTTGCTTGCAATCACATATTTTCTAGTTTCTCATTCTATTTCATATAATGGAAATGAGTTCAAGCTGTAGAGTGTCCAGGCTTTGCAAAGGCTAATGCCATACTTTCAGTGGGGTTCTGGCTGTCTTTTGGTAGGAATATTTACAATTTAACCTGAAACTATTTTAAAATTCATGGAAGGTTTTAGATTTGAATGTTTTCTTTTACGGTGTCTCTTACATATTTTATTCACTTAAACTTGTAATATCAGCTGGCAACAAGTGCCCCTCTTTGGGTGTGACTTGTTCTATTTAACAGAGATGCCCAGTTCCGCAGCATGCAGGTGGAAGCAGAATAAACAAATATCTGTGTCATACCAAAGTCAGCTCATTAACAGCCTGTATCCTTAAAGGTTTGTGGTGTACACTGCTACACCCGCAGATATCTTTTGCAACAGCATAATGACTAAAGTCACGCTTTCTCCAGGTACCAGTCATAACAGCAAATATTACTAATAAAAAAGTACTAAATGTAAACAACTGTGTAAGAGGAAAAGTGAAGGAGATTTAGTCTGATTACATGAGTTTATCAGAGTTTTGTTTTCATGTTGAAGCTGGTGACATGTAACCCGGGTCTGTGGGCTATACCAAGCATATATGCTCTCAGCCTAGATATGAAAGCATTTCTTATTTAGTGAAAATTGGTGGTTTATATGGATACTTTATCAAATACTTAACCTACTAGTAGTTTATCTTGTAAGATAACAACTGAGAACTATCTGTAATTACAACTTTTTTTTGTGGGCGGGTAACAGGATTTCTCATCTGCTCTGTGTTTCTTGTGAAGACAAAACTGTGTCTTTCTCTCTCCACTCACATTGATCACACTCATTTTGACAGTGTGGGTCATCAGGGTATCCCATGAAACAGGAAAATCCACTTGAAGACTGGCTTAGAATACTTCTTAAATGACCTTCATAAGCCTGATTAATAGTACTTAAGTGACAATGGGCTTGCTATTTCTTGCTTTTGTGCCTTCTGCACTGGTCTTGAAATTCATAACACTATCTATGGTTGCAGGGCTTGTACTAGCATTTTGGGGTCCCCCTGGACACTTCCAGTCTAAGAATAACCCTGTCACTGCTATCCTCCCTAAGCGACCATTTAGTTTATTCTGCAGAGTTTTAGGAGTAGCATGCACAAACTAAACTGCATTCGCACTGGCCGTACAATTTCACAGGCTTACATACCACACTGCTTTGGCCTGTCTCACAGAGGGACAAGGACACTGTTGCAATGATGAAACATTACATCACTATGTACAGGGCTGGCCTTAGGTGAAATAGTGCCCCAGACAAAGTGCTCCATGGCATTCACCCCCATGTCTGCTGTTTCACCCCCCTCCACACACTCAGCTTCCAGTGCTCCCCTTCTTCTTCTTTCGACTGCTCCCGTCAGGGGTCACTACAGCAGATCAAATGTTTCCATTTCTTCCTGTCCTCAGCATCTTGCTCTGTCACACCAACCACCTGCATATCCTCTCTCACCACATCCATAAACCTTATCTTAGGCCTTCCTCTTTTCCTGTTACCTGGCAGCTTCATCCTTAGCATCTTTTTCCCAATATACTCTGCATCCCTCCTCAGCACATGTCCAAACCAACGTAATCTTGCCTCTCTGGCTTTGTCTCCAAACCTTCCAACGTGGGCTGACCCTCTAATATACTTATTCCTAATCTTGTCCATCCTCGTCACACCCAGTGCAAATCTTAACATCTTCAACTCTGCCACATCAAGCTCTGACTCCTGCCTTTTTGTCAATGCCACTGTCTCCAACCCATATAACATAGCTGGTCTAACTACCCTCTTGTAGACCTTCCCTTTCACTCTTACTGGTACTCGTCTGTCACAAATCACTCCTGACACTCTTCTCCACCCACTCCATCCTGCCTGTACTCTTTTCTTCACCTCTCTTCCACATTCACCATTACTCTGAACTGTTGATCCCAAGTATTTAAACTCATACACCTTTGCCACCTCTACTCCCTGCATCCTCACCATTCCTCTATCCTCCCTCTCATTCACACACATATATTCTGTCTTAGTCCTGCTGACCTTCATTCCTCTTCTCTCTAGAGTATATCTCCACCTCTCCAGGGTCCCCTCCACCTGTTCCCTACTCTCACTACAGATCACAATGTCATCTGCAAACATCATAGTCCACGGGGACTCCTGTCTGATCTTGTCTGTCAACCTGTCCATCACCATTACAAATAAGAAAGGGCTCAGAGCTGAACCTTGATGTAATTCCACCTCCACCTTAAACGCATCCGTCACTCCCACCGCAGACCTCACCGCTGTCACACTACCCTCGTACATATCCTGTACCACTCTTACATACTTCTCTGACACTCCTGACTTCCTCATACAATACCACAACTTCTCTCTAGGCACCCTGTCATATGCTTTCTCTAAATCCACAAAGACACAATGCAACTCCTTCTGACATTCTCTGTACTTCTCCATCAACACTCTCAAAGCAAACATCGCATCTGTAGTGCTCTTTCCTGGCATGAAACCATACTGCTGATCACTAATCCTCACCTCCCTTCTTAACCTAGCTTCCACTACTCTTTCCCATAACTTCATGCTGTGACTGATCAATTTAATCCCTCTGTAGTTACTACAGCTCTGCACATCACCCTTATTCTTAAAATCGGTACCAAAACACTTTTTCTCCATTCTTCAGGCATCCTCTCACTTTCCAAGATTTCATTAAACAATCTAGTTAAAAACTCCACTGCCATTTCACCTAAACACCTCCATGCTTCCACAGGTATGTCATCTGGACCAACAGCCTTTCCGTTCTTCATCCTCTTCATAGCTATCCTTACCTCCTCCTTGCTAATCCACTGCACTTCATGATTCACTATCCCCACATCATCCAACCTTCTCTCCCTCTCATTCTCTTTATTTATCAGCCCCTTAAAGTACTCTTTCCATCTGCTCAACACACTCTCCTCGCTTGTGAGTACGTTTCCCTCATTATCCTTTATCACTCTTACCTGCTGCACATCTTTACTAGCTCGGTCCTTCTGTCTAGCCAATCGGTACAGGTCCTTTTCTCCCTCCTTAGTGTCCAACCTTTTATACAACTCGTCATACTCCTTATTCTTAGCCTTCGCCACCTCTCTCTTTGCCATGCACCTCATCTCCTTATACTCTTGTCTACTTTCTTCATCTCTCTGACAATCCCACTTCTTCTTCACCAACCTCTTTCTCTGTATACTCTCCTGTACTTCTTCATTCCACCACCAGGTCTCCTTGTCCTCCTTCCTCTTTCCAGATGTCACACCAAGCTCCTTTCTAGCCATCTCTCTTACTAGCTCTGCTGTAGTTACCCAGCTATTCAGTAGCTCTTGACTGCCACCCAGTGCCTGTCGTAACTCTTCCCTGAACATCACCTCACAATTAGAATTTTTCAATTTCCACCATTTGATCCTTGGTGCTGCCCTCACACTCATCCTCCTCTTCTTGATCACCAATGTCATCCTACAAACCACCATCCTATGCTGCCTAACTACACTTTCCCCAGTCACCACTTTACAGTCTCCAATCTCCTTCAAACTGGCCCTCCTACATAAGATATAATCCACCTGTGTGGATCTTCCTCCACTCTTGTGTGTCACCCTATGCTCCTCCCACTTGTTAAAATACATATTCACCACAGCCATGTCCATCCTTTTCACAAAATCCACTACCATCTGACCTTCTGCATTCCTTTGCTTAACACCATACCTACCCATCACTTCCTCATCCCCTCTGTTCCCTTCACCAACATGCCCATTGAAATCTGCTCCAATCACCAGTCTCTCACCCTTGGGTACAGTCATCACCACTTCATCCAACTCACTCCAAAATTTTTCTTTCTCATCCATCGCACACCCAACTTGTGCAGCATATGCACTAACATTCATCCTTACACCATCAATTTCCAGCTTCATAAACATTACTCTATCTGACACTCTTTTCACCTCCAAAACACTCTTAGCAGACTGTTCCTTCAGGATAATGCCTACGCCATTTCTCCTCTCATCCACACCATGATAAAACAATTTGAACCCACCTCTGATACACCTAGCCTTGCTCCCCTTCCATCTGGCCTCTTGCACACACAATATACCAACCTTCCTTCGGTCCATCATATCAGCTAGCTCTCTCCCTATACCAGTCATACTGCCAACATTCAAAGTTCCGACTCTCACTATCACAGTCCTAGCCTTTACACGCCTTTGGCCATGCCTTCCACCTCTTCTCCTCCTTCGGCCAACAGTAGCCCAATTTCTGCCAGCACCCTGTTGGCCAACAGTACTGGTGGCGGTCGTTGTTAACCCGGGCCTCGACTGATCTGGTATGTATATGTGTACTTTTGTCTGCATGTATGATTTGGCAAAACTTTACGCTGGATGCCCTTCCTGACGCAACCCTCCCCATTTATCCGGGCTTGGGACCGGCACAAAGAAATGCACTGGCTTGTGCATCCCCAGTGGCTGGGTTTCCCCTATTCCCCCAAATAAAGGGCTCCCCACCCAATGCACGTAATGTTTTTCCTCCATTTCTAATATTGTGCTTTATCTTCAGGTTTATCAAGAAGCCATTGCTTTTTATATGCTGTGAAGTGCATTTTAAAGTTTGTTTTACACCTTTTTCATCCAATGAAGGCTTGAACAAAATTATAATTAGGGAAAACAATTCAGTTTTACTGTTCAGTTTTACTTTTACCTGTATCCTTTAGAAACACCTTACCTGATTAAGACAGCACAGTGATAACAGATAGGGCATAACTCAGTTAAGCATGGGGTGAAGCCATGGGGTTAGAGATGCTTTGAGGTACATTTTTGCGCATTTTCCCAACCTTTTGATCCAGTGTTGGCACGTACAAAAATCACGAGTAAGAAAAGAACGTCAGTCATTTATTTATTTTATTACACGGAAGACGTACTTTGTGCTCAAGGTTTCATGTTCAACGTTGACAAATTAGTAGCTCACAATAAACTAACAAAACAAATGTTTGAGATGATACATTAATCCTGTCTGGGATACTGCTTGTGTCCCCCCCCCCAAAAAAAAAAAAAAAACAGAAAGAAGCCAGTCATTGTCTGTATATCCATATATATATATATAGCATGCCTCCTTACCCCTAAAGGCAGACATTTGTATATATCCTGATGTGCAATTGTGAGGAAAGTGAACAACAATACTGATCACAGAGATTTAGACAACACACTGAAAAGTCACAGCCAAGACCTCAACCAGAGCAAAGCACTGTAAAATGGCAATGCTACTGACTCACCATTGTGGTGATGAGCACTTGCTTTCACACTCATCCTCTACTTGGCAAACTACCAAACGCAGACACGTATCATGTATAGGGTCTATGTTTGTGATGGGAAGTCAAACTGTGGCCAACTTGTTGCTCTTAAATACACTGCAATCATGCTGCCCAACACATAAGCGTAATGGCAATGTGGATGATGATTGTGATAGAAAGTGAAAGAAATTATAACCAGCTTGTTACTCTTACACTGCATCCCCCCTACACACAAGCATAAGTCAGAGCACTTCTAGTTTTATGTCGATTTTAGCAAATACCAGTACATTGTGTTGTGGCAGTACTGCCACACTAGATCAGCGACTGCTGTTTAGCTGTTATCAGGAGTAATATGCACCTGTCACTGTCCCTGATTTCACTGAATGCTCTTAATGTTGCCATGTATTTTTGCTGTGTCCTCCTTAAACATTTTGCTGGACATTAGAGTTTCATTCTTCTTCTTCTTCTTTCGGCTTTTCCCGGTTAGGGGTTACCACAGCGGATCAGCTGTCCGTTCATGATTGGCAGTGGAGTTTTACTGTGTTGAGTTGCCAGCCCAGAGCCCAACCTTCCACAGAAGGCACACACATGCACGCACTCATGCCTAGGGCCAATTTAGAGTGTCCAATCCACCTACAGCATGTCTTTGGGATGTGGGAGGAAACCGGAGCACCTGGAGGAAACCCACGCGACCACAGGGAGGATATGCAGACTCCGCACAGAAGGCACCCCAGCCAAGGATTGAACCTGAGAACATCCTACTGTGAGGTGGCAATGCTAACCCCTGCACCACCCCAGCCGCCCAGAGTTTCATATTCTTATTGTCCAAAAACATGCATGTTGATGCAAAATGTGTTTTCTATTAATTTTTTTTAAAAGAATTAGAGGAATATTTAAAAAGTGTTTCCTATTTTGAGCCTTTATTTTTCTGTTATTTTTGGCTTTCATTCAGAATTCTTGAGCAAAGAAGCTGAGGGCTGTAGTATCTGGTGTCCTGCCAGTATTTATAAAACTTCCTGAAAGAGAAAATTATCCCTGAAGACTGGGAGCATCTGCTTTTCTTAAAATCCCAGGTAAGCACTGAGATCAGTTGCTCTGGGCTGCTGATTGCTAGCGCTTACCTCAATCATGTTTATTCACTGATTAGTGGCTTTATCCTAAAAGGGTCATATCCCAACCCTGTTTAGGATAAAGTCCGTAATCAGAGAATTAACTTTTTTATTTTTTCTCCTCATCCCCCCAGCCATCAGCTGCTTTTCTGGGGCCCCAAAACAGTCAAGGATGAATAGGGGGCCCCAACAGCCATGGCTATTGTGGGTACCTAAAACCAGCTATAATGTTAGTTTTAGTGCTGGGAATGCCCCCCCCCCCCCCCAACAGGATGTAACTATGTCATGGGCACTAAGTCAGCAGTAAAACATTTAATGAAACTATGAAGCTTGCCACTTGTCAAAACAATTACTATAACCAGAGATGTTAAAAAGTGGTGCCAACCCTTAGGACTCTTGAGTGGAAGAGTAATTATTACCCATTTGTTTTATGAAGTACACAAGACTGTCATGATAGCTTTTGTTGGTTTGACAAATGTAACAAAATATCAAAAGAAGATAACTTGCTGTGGTTTGAGACCCCCAGCGGCTGCAGGGCATGCAGGTACCTAAAACTGGCTTTGTACGGTTGTAACTTTTAGACTCTCTAATCCTAAATGTGGTACAGAAGCAGTGTGATGGTTTAGCTTTTTCTGTGCCTTCAGACTTTATAGGTATCTAGTGGTTTGACACAACAGTTGTATTGTGATACTGTCCCATCTTTTTGTCCTAGTATCATTCCTGAGTCCTTGAAACAACTGAATGACCGAGAGTAATGATACAGTGTAGCTATTTTTTATATCATACTCCTAAACAGACCATTAGGTGGTACTCTGAGACTGGGAGACCTATGGGTGTGGATGGATAAAATCAGCCAGGTAGCTGATCTGAGAAAATAAAATAATTCATATTGAGGAAGCATTTCTTAATGGAAAATGCGTCAGGTTGCTGCACAATTGAGATTTAAAAAGGACAAAGCAGCATATCATTTGGGCAAAGGTATGTTAATGATTTATTTACATTAACAACTTGCCCTTGTAATATGTTGTGTAGCAACTTAAAACAAGCTGAGAAGTGTGTGTTTTTATTAGTTGCCTTCTGACTGTTATGCTGTCTGATGCTGGAACAGTAACTTAACCTAAATAATCAGAAGTGTGTTATTTTAGACATTTTAGTCAATGGCATTTGTTTTGTGCTGCCAGCTAATTTCTTTCCAGGATGAGAACTGGTTCAGCAGTGCATGATGGGAGTAGGGAGTATTCAGCAATAAGGTAGCAGTAAAGCATGGGAACGCAAGTCTTATATGACATTACTTCCAGTGAAGAGCCCAATCCTGTGATATGCATTAGCAGGGCATTATGAAAATCCAATGACATAATGCATTATACTATATTATCTGCTCACGTCAGAAAATGTTTGCCATTCCGCTTTGCTTGCTAATCTGGTAATTCTATTTTCTGTAATCTGATATCCTGTTACAATAAATTCTGTTTTGGCTCATATAACAATCTCTGGCAGCAATGATATTTTTAAATGGATAAGTGAAGAAATTGTACAGCTGTCGGCTAACATGTCTCATTTCTAAGTTCTAACATTGCATTCTGTGACTACACTCCCTTATTAATTCACAGCAGGGATACAGCCAGGATGTTTCGAACACAGCATTGGGTCTTCCACATAATTAAACAGAAATATGTTACATAATTCATAACAAAATGGAGCCAGCAATATATATATTTCCTGTTTCCTCAAAAATCTTGGACTTTTATTGTAGGGACATCTCCATCTGAAAAGAAGACAATTCAAAATATTTGGTTTTCCTCTCATTTTCCCTTGCCTTAAAGAAATCAAGACAATTGTAAACTTGTTCTAGATTCATAGCCTAAGTATCAGTTAATTCATTCAGCACTAACATTCTTCCTAATGTTGTTCAACCATTTACATCAGCTTATGCATATAGACCTTTGGCTGATCATCTTTGAGATGGAAAATGCTTCTTCAGCATTGTTTCATCACATTCATAGATTGTCTAGTTACAGACAGACCACTATCTTTGCTAATTCCTTTCCCTACCCGTTGGTCTGACATCTTTTCACACAAAATCTTAGATCTCCATGGCAGCATTCCTTTTATCCTGAAATGTCCTGGCATGCCTGATCTCTGACTACTGGTTGCAGGTGCCTCGGCTAGACACTCTGTATTCACCAGCTTTACTCTGCAATATTTTTTTTTGTCAGGGACTGGGGATCTTTCCAAAATCTCAGTAAGTTCTTAATAATTGTAGCAAAGCTCCATTGGTCATCACCATACCTCTCAACCTGTTAGAAATCTGGACAAAACCATAAATAATGGGGGACAAAGGCCCAAAAATAGGAACAATTTTTAAATATTGCACTTACAAACATAGAAAGTTGACAGCATAGCCGATTTTGCATTAACATATTTTTTTTTGATAAGTATGAAGTCTGTAAACCATAATTTTATGAAAACAGATAAAAATTATGAGGCAAAAATCTGGACAGTCTGCGAAAATCTGTACAGTTGAGATGTATGATCATCATATTGTTCATGCATCTTCTGTTTTTTTTTCTGGAGAGATGTATATTAAAATGCTACATGTGTTTTCTCTGGCATCACAGCTTCTGCAGTGCCTTCCTTCTCTGGCATCACAGCGTCTATGGTGTCTTCCATCTCAGGCAACACAGCCTTTGTGGTGTCTTCCATCTCTGGCATCACAGCCTCTGTGGTGCCTTCCATCTCAGGCATCACAGTCTCTGCGGTGCCTTCCATCTCTGGCATCACAATCTCTACAACCCTTCCATCTCAGGCATCACAGCCTCTGCAACCCTTCCATCTCACGTGTCACAGCCTCTGCAGTGCCTTCCATCTCAGGCATCACAGCCCCTGCAGTGCCTTTCATCTCAGGCATCACAACCTCTGCAACCCTTCCATCTCAGGCATCACAGCCTTTGCAGTGCCTTCCATTTCAGGCATCACAGCCTCTTCAGTGCCTTCCATCTTAGGCATCACAGTCTCTGTGGTGCTTTCCATCTCAGGCATCACAGCCTTTGCGGTGCCTTCATCTCAGGCATCACAGCCTCTGCAGTGCCTTCCATCTCAGGCGTCACAGCTGCTGCAGTGCCTTCCATCTCAGGCATCACAGCCTCTGCAGTGTCTTCCATCTCTGGCATCAGAGACTGTACAGTGCTTTCCATCTCAGGCATCACAGCTCCTCCTGTACTTTTTATCTCTGGCATCACAGCCTCCTCAGTGCCTTCCATCTTTGGCATCACAGTCTCTACAGTGCCATCCATCTCTGGCATCACAATCTCTGCAACCCTTCCATCTCAGGTGTCACAGCCTTTGCAGTGTCTTCCATCTTTGGTATCAGAGCCTGTACAGTGTCTTCCATCTCAGGCATCACAGCCTCTGCAGTGCCATCCATCTCTGGCATCACAATCTCTGCAGCCCTTCCATCTCAGGCATCACAGCCTCTGCTGTGCATTCCATCTCAGGCATCACAACCTCTGCAACCCTTCCATCTCAGGCATCACAACCTCTGCAACCCTTCCATCTCAGGCATCACAGCCTTTGCAGTGCCTTCCATCTTAGGCATCACAGCCTCTGCAGTGCCTTCCATCTCAGGCATCACAGCCTCTTCAGTTCCTTCCATCTCAGGCATCACAGGCTCTGTGGTGCTTTCCATCTCAGGCATCACAGCCTCTGTGGTGCCTTCATCTCAGGCATCACAGCCTCTGCAGTACTTTCCATCTCAGGCATCACAGCCTCTGCAATGCCTTTCACCTCTGGCATCACAGCGTCTGCAATGCCTTCCATCTCAGGCATCACAGCCTCTGCAGTACTTCCCATCTCAGGCATCACAGTCTCTGCAATGCCTTCCATCTCTGGCATCACAGCCTCTGTAATGCCTTCCATCTCAGTCATCACAATTTCTGCAGTATTTTCCATCTCAGGCATAACAGCCTCTGTGGTGCCTTCCACCTCTAGCAACACAACCTCTGCAATGCCTTCCATCTCAGGCATCACAGCCTCAAGAGAGCATCAAGTAGATTTGTCACTATTACACTGTTAGCAGCCTTAAAAATAAAAGGGAACAAATAGTAGTTACTGCAGTGATCTTTTTAGGTTAAAATTATATGAGTCACAGAAAGTTTGATGTTTAGCAGGCTTGGGCTTTGATATGGCATTGTTAGTGTTTAAACTGTTTTCATCCAGAATTTTACCTGATGTGGACCTTGAGAAAACTTTATTAGCAGAGAAGGTTTTTATATTTTTCCAGAACATTTTGGCTGTCATAGCATAACAGTTTTGCAGCTCTTTATGACAGCATGGCTTTGTAATGGTAGAGTTTATCCTCTTAATTGTTTTTAAATTCTTATAGTCTTACTAAGTATTGTTGATGTGTGTTTACATATCTTCAAGGCATTATCCCTGTTTTTCATTAGTTATTTTTCTTCTGGTGTTAGCCACGCAGCACTCATTTCTTGAATCCAAATTGTTTTTAACAGATACAGTCCTGTACTAGAATAATTAAGTTGTGCAAAGTACAGAAGTAGGAGTCTTCACACCTGTAGAGAGTAGACCAGCCCATGAGCTCCATTCTCCTTAATAACATTGAGTCAGTATTTTGGGGGTATGCTTCTTGTCAGAATACGTACTGGAGGTGCTTTAGTTGTTTTTAGAGACCTTTTGGAAATAACTAGCATGTGGCTATTGAGAGAATTGGGTAATATATGTAGAAATGTTATTTTTAAGGGATATTAATGATTATTACATCTGGCAGCATGGATTTTCCTTTTTTTCAAAATGTTTTATTGTTGAGAAATCATAATATAATATTTTTACATTTAAATATATATAATATGAATCACACAGTTTTAAAATTCAAGAACTCAAGCAGTAAAGACTATAACAATTAATTTTCAACCAAATTTTCTACATATATATATTAAAACTATCAAACCAATGACTTTTTGTTCCATGCACAATTTTTTTTTCTTGCAAATAAATTCATACTATTTTTTTTCTTTTCACATATTTAGAGAGGTGTCATCACCATATTTCTCTAAAACAGATGAAAATTTCAGACAGAATTTAAAGTTATAATTTCATTGTTATAAATATTTTTAATTAGGAAAAGGGAGCCTATAAATTTGATTTTAAGGTTTTCAGCCGATTCTTTGATATAATTCTTCCAGTAACAGATAAAACAAGACTGTATGAAAAGATTGTTGAGTATTATTAACACACTCATGTACAGGAGCAATAATATGCGACATTCAGACCAGACAAATCTATCTATTCATAAAGTTTGAAAGAATAAGTGTATCTCATTCCTGTAATCATTCATTGTATTGCAAAGATATGGTTCCAATCTGTCTTCAAAGTATTTTACATCTTTAACATCTATCATCATTATTATTATTATTATTATGTTTTTTTAAATTTTATTCCAGCCACATTTATAGCTCATGGCTGCCCAGTTTACTTACTATGGAACAAGTGCTTTCAGAAATCTTAAAAACTAAGAACACTTCATCCATAGGCCCAGATAACATACCAGGTTGCCTGATAATCAGTACCAAATATGGCCAATCTGAACTGATACTTAACCAGTTTAATCTGAGCCTCTCCACTGGTTACATTCCTGAATGTGGGCAGTGCAGTGGTAGTGCTGTCACCTCACAGCAAGAGGTTCTCTAGTTCAATTCTCAGCTGGGGTGCCTTCTGTGCGGAGTCTGCATGTCCTCCATGTGCTCCTGTGAGTTTCCTGCAGGTGATCCGTTTTCCTCCCACGTTACAAAGACATGCATCTGGAGCATTTCTCTCCGGGCCTGCCCTGAAAATTGGCTTCATTCCAAGTTGGAGTTTCCTAGTAAACAAATATTAAATAAATAAATTAATTAATGAATTAGTTAAAACCCTGGAAAGTAGGCATTGCAATACCATTACACAAGGCTGACCCAACCATGGACCATAGTAACTAAAGACCCATTAATCTCACTATTCTCATATGTAAAGCTATAAATGTATTATAGCATAACTCATTAATATGGACATTGAAAATCTCATAAATCTAGACCCTCATTAATTTGTGTTTTGGAAGGAAGGTCCTGCTTCTTTAACCTAATTCATTTCTTTGAAAAGGTCAGTGAAGCAGTGGTCAGTGGTGACACAGTGCACATAGCACATCACGGCCTGGCCAAGACCTTTGATATGTTTCTTCACTGCTGGCATTAACAGGCTTCTAAATCTGGATATAATTATATAATTCCTTATGTTTTGTGATGGACAGCCTAGTGGCTGTGACAGAACCAATGAGGTGGTTAGAGGTGCAAGTGCAAAAAGGTTACCAGTGGTATGCCACATGGGTGAGCGTCAGGCCCTTTCCTAATTTGGCATGTATTTCTAAGATATTCAGGATAGCACTCCTGTCTTATTATAATCTACGTTTACAGATGACTACTATAAATTGGGCTGATGTTTCACTGACTCACAATTACTCCAACATGGGGTAGGCAATATTAAAAACTGGTACAAAGACAATTATCACAAAAAAATCTAGAACAAATACAGTATAGTTCATTTTTGTAAACAAAAAAAATGTTCACTTAACATGTAGGTAACATGTTCCATCAAATCAGACACTGTGGTAAGGGATATAGGTGCACATGTTGACAATTCTTTAACTTCTGACCATTGTATCTCTGAAGTAGTTCAGAACCACTTTCACTTTTTCCTGTGACATTTGCTGTCAGGTTAGAATAATATTTTACCAGTGTTACCTCACTACCTCCCCATCTACAACCAGGTCTGTTAATCAAAAAGCTAGAGTAATAGTGACTAATTGATGGTGACAACCAAGAATTATCCATTAGCTGGGATTTGGTAACTTAAGATAGCTTTGGCTTGTGCTGTTCTGCCCATTGTTTGAGCTGAGTGCATTTGTTATTTATGCTGCTTGTGTTTAGGTAGCCGTTAGAGAGAGAGATTTTTCAGTGCGTTTATAGCAGTTGATTTCATAGGAACAGGATTGTTTTATTTTGGTGTTTTTTTATGGCTCTTGCAATAGGGCATGTTTTACTATACCCAAGTTGTGTATTTAGTTAGCTGGTCAAAATTAGTTTTTTTTTATTAGCGACTGAGAGCTTTGAAGGTCGAAGTGGAGGAGAGTTCCATGTGAACAGCAGTTGAACATGGGTCAGTTGGACTTAAGAGATAGGTAAGTACCATTCCAAAGGGATGGGTGGTGGCCTCCATTGCCTACAGCCGATCAAAAGGAAGTCTGGTTCAGATCACCGTATCTAGAGTGGCACAGATGTGCACCTCACAACATCCAATGCAGTGACACAAAAGATCCTGGAGAAACTGGTGGGGGCCCCTGGGAGAGTTCTCTTTTCTTTGTAAAGGGCAGGGCCCCCTGGAATGGGTTTGCCCTGAGAGAGGGACCTGCACCCTAGAAAGCGTCATGCCTCTGGCAGCATCAGGTGAGCTTTCGCCCACCCTTGAAAGTTCAGAGTAGAGGGTGTAAGCCTCTTGCCAGGCTGTACCCATAAGCACAGCAAGTCTCCAAGGTGAACAGTATCTGGCATGTTACAACATTGTAGGTAAGGGAAATTGGAAAGCCAGATCCGTAACTTCGGGTTAAGGACTAGCTATAGGGGTTGGGTCAGTCAGGCTCGGGCATGAAGCAGGGGTGGGCACTCACTGTGGCTGGACAAGTCTTTGCCCCCTTGCCGCACCCCACTAAACATTATAGGTTCATAGGATGATACTAGGCTATTGTCCTGGAGGCCATTATAAGCCTAGCCAAGAATTTCACCCATGTTCCCACAAAGTCAGCACCTGTTTTCTCTGTCCAGCAGGGACACAGGTAGGAACCCAGGGGTATATTTTCTGTTTCCCAAACAGTCATCCTGGTTCCTCTTGAAGAGGTCTAGTGAGGTACTCTGCTTGACATGGAGAGGAAGTCTGTTCCACAGATGGAGGAATTGTTGGGACACAAATCTATCCCACCAACAAGTTCTATTGATGTCACAGACCAGGTTGAGACCTTGCATGTGGGTTGCATGAGTGGAGTTTGACTTACATATATGCAGCAAACTCCATCAAGGCTGAGTCTGAGATGGCCTTGTATGCCAGACACAGGTCACCTCTGAGCAGTCTGTAGAAGACTGAGTAGAGGGACAGGGCTTTTAGCCTACCTACAGAGGTTCCTGACCAGTAAAATCCAGGGTCTCATACACCTATCCTATACAGGTAGGCTAAAAGCCCTGTCCCTCTACTCAGTCTTCTACATGCCGAAGGGGGCATTGTACTTGATAATGGGTCTGATAAGGGAGGAGTACAGGGATGTTATGACCTCCTTGTTCCTGAATGAAATACCCTTACTTATGAGGTGGGCCATGTAGAAAATCTTCCTTACACTGGAGGCAACATGGTGGTCAAAAGTCAAGTTGCAATCAACCTGGGTGCCCAAGTCCCTCAACACTGATTGCATGCTTAGTATGTTGTTATTAATGTGATAATTAGTGGGGACACCATTTTCCCAAAGGGGATAATGATGCATTTCTTGTCATTCAGTTTGAGGCCATGCTTCTGGCACGAGTCATTAGTTTGGTTAAAGCCCTCTTGGAGGATGTTCACATCACTAGGGGAATTTATGACCGTGCCCAGCTTGCAATCATCTGCAAACTTGGTCAGCCACAGACCACTGGTTTTGACTTGCACCTCAGAAAAGTATATCCCAAACAGTAGAGGCTCCAAGACCGATCCTTGGGGTGCGCCGCTTGTTATGGATCTACTACTAGAGGTGGCTTCCCTTATTTTGACTGAGTGGGTTCTATCAGTGAGCCAGTTAGCTACCCATCTGGTGACATATGGGTTGATGTCTAGCTGGGAGAGTTTATCTATTATGCCCAAGTGGGGAATACTGTCGAAGGCTTTGGCTAGGTCAAGGTGGGTGGTGTGTACTGTCTTGCCCTCATCCATGGCTATGGTGACTGTTTCGAAGAAGGCAACCAAGTTTAACAGGCATGATCTCCCTTTGACAAAACCAAACTGTGTGGGATCAAGTGTTTGGAGGTTGCCAATGTACTTGTTTGTAAGGTCCATGATAATGCTTTCCATGGCCTTGCAGATCAGGCTAGGTAGGCTGATTGGCCTATAATTGCTTGGGTTGGTGGATGCTCCACCTTTGTGCAGAGGGATGACAGCAATTTTTTTTTCCTTTTATTGTAGAGTCTGTTTATTGCTGCTGTCCACCAGACAGGTTTACTCTTCCTGGAGGAAGATGATTTGGTCCTGTCAGGTATTGCTGAGTCCATGCAGCTATATAGGTGCTCATATATTTTTTTGGTGTAGGCTTGGATATTAGTGCTTGATTCAACTGAAAGGATGGTGGCTGCGAAGCTGCTTATACCTGCTCTCAGGAGGTTGTAGTTAGCTTTGGAAAAGTTTTTTTTGTTTGACCCTGGCAAAGGGGGGGGGGGGGTCAGGGGAGATGGTGACTTCAAAAGTGATTGCTTTATGGTTGGATCTTACCAAGGAAGATGACACTGTAGGGGTGCTACAATGGCTACTCATGTTGATTAGTACCAGGTCCAGGATATTTTCACCTCTTGTGGGGGTGTTGACCAGCTGAACCAATGCATTGGCATTGCCGAAGTCGAGGAATCTCTGGGTGTTCATGTTTGTGCTAGAATAGGTCTTCTACTCTATGGTTGGGCAGTTAAAGGCACCCAGGATCAGGGTAGAAGGTTGAATCTTGATGAACTCAAGTAAGTCCAGATAGGTGGAGTGGGCCTACTGAGTCATAGTTGGGGGTCCGTAGCTAGCTAAGCTCTGAATAGGTGTTTTGTCAATAGTTAACTTCACCTGGAGTGTTTCCTGTGTGTCATACTGTTTGACCAGCCTGGAGGTGTGTATGTCTTTGATAAATATTGAAACTCCACCTCCTTTGGCTTTATAGCCCTCTGTTTGGGGTTGACAGTATGGTAGGACAAGTAACCTGGTAAGGCTGGGGTGCTCTCCGCAGCTTTGAACCAGGTTTCAGTGACTGCACAAATGTCAGCATCTTCCAGGGCAAGGAATGCTTGCAGTGAGTGCAGTTTCATGTTAAGACTCCTAGCGTTTAGCAGCATGATCTTTAAATTTCATTTAGAAGAATTTTTCACATTGGTAATTTTGTCCTCATGACTTTGCCTAAAAAAGGCACTATGGGGGAGGCAAGAGCCTTTGCCAGAAGACTGAATCCCAGGGGAGACAGATTCAGGCCATCTCTGCCAAAGCATCGTGGTCTGTCAGTCATGTCCTCCCAGGCTGTCAGGTACTGGATCTCCTTGGAATGACACCAAAAACTAAGCCAATTGTTAAAGTTAATCAATAATTTTCTGTTTGTATTGAGGCATCATTCTGGGTGAAAGTAGGATACTGCTTAAGGCTAGGGACATACCTGCCTGGGACACATATTCGGTGAGCTCAATCATGTCTCTTTTCATATAGTCCATTGAGGTACATTTCAAGTCATTCATACCAACATGGATTATGACAGAGTCATAACAGTACCTGTTGTTGAGAGACTTGAGTATGTGAGTGATATGGTGTTTTCTAGCACGTGAAAAGCAACTTACCACGACTTTTCCATTGTCTAGCCTGGTGAAGGGCACATCTGTGTGTCTCATGATAGAGCCTCCTATGTTGGGTTTGTGGCTGGGCCTTAGAGGCTGTGTGATACAGGCATGTGTACTATGTGTGGTGCTTGGTGCGGTGGGGTTGTGATGTGCGTGTGTGCTTTTGCCTCAGAGGTCTCTTTTGTTTAGGTGTGTGTTTGTTGAGAACCTCCACATATGTAGGAATGTACTGTACAGGTGTGGGTGGTGGTAGAGGTATGGTGCTTGTGGTGTTTGTGCAGACAACCTTCTCAGTGCCAGATGTACTGGCTTGTGATTAAAACAGCAAGGATTCTATGTTCTTAATGTAATTGCATCTGTCACATATTGTGTTTCTAGGTGATAGAAGAAGACCATTGTCCGTGCAAATGAGGCAGTTGCTACACCATCTCAGGATGCCCATATCAACAAGACTAGCAGGAGGAACCACAGGAAATTGTTCATCCATGGTTGTCAAAATCAGTGGAAGAGAGGCAAAGGATGGTAGAGTGGGTACTATCCGAATAGACTACCTATAGGTGTGAGTAGGGCTGGATAAAATTACAGTAGTTGCAAGGGAGGGCGTCAGTTACACAAGAGTGCTAGTGAGGGAAAAAAAGCAACTGAGATACCTCACAATAGGTTAAAACAGAGCAGCAGTAGTGCACAACCAGCAAACAAATGCAACGCCCTGCAAACACAAGGTATAAATACCAGAAAAGTTGGAAGAATCTAGATGCTCGAATTACTACTCAATCCTGCTAGCCCCTGCTCTTTCAACCACTCACGCGTGCTAGAGAAGGTCAGGCAACCCTGTTACTCTCACTAACAGTGAAGACAAGACACTACCAGCAGAAGATGGGTGCCAGAAACACAGGAAACTCAAACAAAACAACCAGACCTGGATAACAGCGGACCTCTATCCAGACTGTGCTACCTGACTAGAACATATAAACCTCACAAAAAATGCACAGAGAAGCACAGATAGAGCACCCACAAACAGAAAATACAACTCTCAGTATGAAAAAGCAGTTTACAGTTAAGTAATTCAGTAAAAATGCAATTACAGTAATGAAACACTATCTAGCAATGAAAAATACAGTTAAAACAGTATAAAACGGTACAAAAATGCAGTGAAACTGTAAAAAAAAGCTTTATAACAGTGCAAAATGTGGTAAATTAGCTGTATAGCACAACTATAAGTGTTAAGAAGTGCAATTAAATTAAATAAATGTAAGAAAAAATGTATTCTTCTCTTGGAACCTCAAGGAATTTCTGGTTTGTCACAGTGAGGAATCACCACTCCTCAGCCTGGTAAAAACAACTCTGGGGCAACTTGGAAAATGGACTAGCTAGGATCTTCAGTGGTCTTCTGGATGGCATGCCATGTAACTACCACTGAATCTATGAAATAAATTATGGAATAGCTTTGCTGTAGGATATCCTTTCTCTAATTTGTATAATCCAGTATCAGTTATTGAAGACTGCAGAAGGCCCATCCCATGTCATCATGATAGCACCCCCCTTCTGGCTGAAACAGTCTCTCCTTACCTATTAATACAGCAAAAAATACTGTTTCTATACCTCAGATCCTACTTACAGTGGTAGAATGTATTATTTTAGAAAATGTAAATTATTATGCATGGAGACAGAAAACAATCTGTAAGAAAACTTTACTCCCATAGAAGCATTTCTCCCTCTGTATATTAAGTGCAGTTAGTTGTAAGTACAGTGATCCTTGGTTCAGTGGCTGGACTGTTTCTTTAATTCTATAGCTGATGTTTCTTACAAATCATATAGATTTGTGTTTTGTTTCAGCTTCCCTTGCCTTCAAGTTTTACTTCTTCAGATACTATATGTCCTTTGATCATGACAAAAATGAACATTACCTCATTCTGAGTCATTCCAGTCTTTGGACATGAAGAATTCTGGCCTTTAAAACCTTGTTTCTAACATGTCAGCAGAGCAAGGAGAATTTCTGTGTTACAAATACTTATGTAGTGCGTGACGTAATGCTGTTATGATCCATATGTGGGGAAAATACATTATTAATAACCTTTCTGATATGAGCAAGGTGCTTAATAAAGTTTTTAAGGTCTTTTCAGCACTGTTCAATGCTAGTCTTGCACAAAAGCATAAACAGCAGCCACCAAAGAAACAAGTAAGAAAAAACATTATGTATGTGTGTGTGTGTGTGTGTGTGGGGGGGGCAGTGAAAAGTATATTATAGCTTTTAAACTTGTTTCTGGATCAACAATATGCTTTGCTGATAGCAATAGGCTGTCTTTGAGGTAGTGCTGAATGTGTCGCCACCTTCAAAGCTGTAAAAGAGTTTGCGTACCTCCTGGTTCCTTTTTTCCTTTCTTCTTTGACCTGTACTACATTGGAGCAACTAAAGTTCAAGTTATTACAAAGGCATATCAGGCAGCACTAAGTGTGTAATAGCTTTCCGGGCTTTGAAACACTTACATGTTCAACATTAGATCACTGTTGGGGTCTATATTATTTACTCGAATGTCCAGAAGATAGAATCTGAAAATACTGCATAGGCAATATCAAATGCTAGATTGTCAAAGTAGGGAAGTCAATGGTAATTTTAGTAGTCGAAATAGGGGAGCAGTCAAGATTGGGGGATTGTACTTTTCCCCACTATGGTGCAGTCTCAGCATTAATATATGTAATTAATAGTGGGTTTGGGGAGCAAAGGGGGATTTTCGCCCTGCAAAAAATGTTTTAAATGTTTTTGGTATTGCTTATGCAATATTTTCAGGTTCAATTTTCTGGCCATTCAAGTAACTAAAATAGATCCTACTGTTACAGTAGCCTAAGCTATTTGGGTTATATGCTGCCCAGGATATGACCACTGTTGAGCTTTTCAAAACTTTAGGGCACCGTCTACACACCCTAACTGTCAGCTGCTTAAGCAGAGCCATACAAAGTGAGCAATTTGGGTGCCAAAATCTTCCGAGCTTTCTTGCCGCTGGAGGGCTCTCTTTCTGTGGGCTTTGTGGACCTGATGGTTGGGTGCCAAAATCTTCAGAGCTTTCATGCCACTAGACGGCACTCCCTCTGTGGGCTTTGTGGACCTGATGTTTGGGTGCCAAAATCTTCCGAGCTTTTTTGCCACTGGAAGGTGCTTCCTCTGTGGGCTTTGTAGACCTGATAATTGGCTAGTGATCCTTTAAGGCTGGACGGATAAGTACCCTGCCAGGGAACACCTTTCATAATTCATTTTTCTGAAGAAAACCTGTGTTTTTTTATTGTGAATTTAAGTATTTTATGCTAGGAAAATTATTATTATAGACTTCCATTACTTGTAAGGGATTTTTCTCAGATTATGCTTATGTGAGAAAACTGTATAAAAATCTGTGTTTCATTCTACTTGTTTTCTACATAATAATGTAGAATTGATGGGCTGGGACAAGATTTTGTGCTTTGGAGACTGTCATTTAAATTTTAATCTCAAAATCACTATTTTTTCAGAAAGTTTACTGACTCTCAGTGGTCCCATACTGGTCTTTTCAACTTCTTTTTCAGCTAGACCATGGAACATGTCTCATTAGTTCTTCCTTCCGACAACTGCAAGAAGAAGAAGAACATTTTCTGAATGTCTTTGGATGTCAGGCTGTCTCCATCTTCACTACTGCCTTAGCCACCAATGGGTGACTCTGCTGTGGCCGGACTTAGTTCTTGGACAGCTTATTGATGTCTCTTGGTCCCTCAGGTATAGCTCCTGAGGAAGCCACTATGGGCTTGGACTTAAACGAATCCTGTGTGTATGTACAGCTATCTTCTTCAGGGAAAGGAGAACCACTCTTGTTAGTCTCATGGGAAGGAGTGGGAAAAGGTTTGCCTCATAGCCAGGTTAGGATGCCTGAATACAGGGATAGTACCCAACCATGAGTTTCCAAGGAAAAAAGCAAAAACTGAAGAATGTTATTTCTCCTGTTTCTATTACTATGTACAGGGAAGACTTACTGAGATTTGCTAAGGAATTAATTTCTGCTTTCAGTATTTCAAATCCTCCTCCTTTACTTCAAAAAAAAAAAAAAAGATTTCTATCATATTGTGACACTGATTTTCAATTAGAAGAATAGAGAATTGAAGAGGAGCATTTTCCCCCTCAGTGTTTTCTGCTCAGGATGATAATTATGATCCCAGGGAAAGTATTACTTCAGATTTCCCTCCAGAACAACCTTTTCTGAGACTTTTGCTAAAATGAAAGAAGTTTTTCAGTGGGAACTCAATAAAATCCAAATTTCCAAGCAGAAGTATTAAACTTTATTGCAATTAGATATACTACACCCTTTAGCTGTACCTCTTGTTTTGTCAGCTTTAGAGGATATTTTCTTATCAGCTAGTAACATACCTAACTCTCAACCTCCTATTTCAAAAAAGTCAGACAAGTTGTAGAAAGCATTTCACTTGAATAAATGGTTTACTACCAAAATTGCAAATGACAGAACACATTCCATTCATTTGTGTGAATTAGAACACCGAAAAATGCAGAGCAAGAAAGTCAGTGTGTCGAATTTAATGCCGATTATTTGAGTATGGCATGAAGGTTGGGTGTCAGGCTGGCAACTCGGCACCATAAAAATCTACTGCCAATCATTAGCAGACTGGAGTTCCACTGTGGCGACCCCTAACCTGGAAAAAGCCGAAAAGACAAACATTATTCGACATTTGCTTTCCCCTGCACCTTTCAGAACAGCAGTGGATGTTGTAGTTTTCAGCAGTACATACGTACTGCACAACACTGAAGTACCTGGTTTTGGAGGGGGGGCAAGCCCTCCTGCACCCCCCATGGGGGCTGTGTCCCCACACCCCCTGCATATTATATATTCCAACTCTTTGATCACACAATAATGGGGAAAAGGGTAAATTTCCCGATCCGCACTGTACCGCGATCTCTAGTCCTAAGGTTTCCCGATCTGCACCGTACAGCGATCTCTAGTCCTAAGGTTTCCCGATCTGCACTGTGGATGCATATATCTGTGAGTATATAGTTAAATGCTAGGGTGCGGTTGCATATATCTGTGAGTATATAGTTAAATGCTAGGGTGCGGATGCATATATCTGTAAGTATATAGTTAAATGCTAGGGTGCGGATGTATATATCTGTGAGTATATAGTTAAATGCTAGGGTGCGGATGCATATATCTGTAAGTATATAGTTAAATGCTAGGGTCCGGATGCATATATCTGTGAGTATATAGATAAATGCTAGGGTGCGGATGCATATATCTGTGAGTATATAGTTAAATGCTAGGAGCGGATGCATATATCTGTGAGTATATAGTTAAATGCTAGGGTGCGGATGCATATATCTGTGAGTATATAGTTAAATGCTAGGGTGCGGATGCATATATCTGTGAGTATATAGTTAAATGCTAGGGTGCGGATGCATATATCTGTGAGTATATAGTTAAATGCTAGGTGGCGGATGCATATATCTGTGAGTATACAGTTAAATGCTAGGTGCGGATGCATATATCTGTGAGTATATAGTTAAATGCTAGGGTGCGGATGCATATATCTGTGAGTATATAGTTAAATGCTAGGGTGCGGATGCATATATCTGTGAGTATATAGTTAAATGCTAGGGTGCGGATGCATATATCTGTGAGTATATAGTTAAATGCTAGGGTGCGGATGCATATATCTGTGAGTATATAGTTAAATGCTAGGGTGCGGATGCATATATCTGTGAGTATATAGTTAAATGCTAGGGTGCGGATGCATATATCTGTGAGTATATAGTTAAATGCTAGGGTGCGGATGCATATATCTGTGAGTATATAGTTAAATGCTAGGGTGCGGATGCATATATCTGTGAGTATATAGTTAAATGCTAGGGTGCGGATGCATATATCTGTGAGTATATAGTTAAATGCTAGAGTGCGGATGCATATATCTGTGAGTATATAGTTAAATGCTAGGGTGCGGATGCATATATCTGTGAGTATATAGTTAAATGCTAGGGTGCGGATGCATATATCTGTGAGTATATAGTTAAATGCTAGGTGCGGATGCATATATCTGTGAGTATATAGTTAAATGCTAGGGTGCGGATGCATATATCTGTGAGTATATAGTTAAATGCTAGGGTGCTAATGCATATATCTGTGAGTATATAGTTAAATGCTAGGGTGCGGATGCATATATCTGTGAGTATATAGTTAAATGCTAGGGTGCGGATGCATATATCTGTGAGTATATAGTTAAATGCTGGGGTGCGGATGCATATATCTGTGAGTA
>NC_056739.1:122316787-122337638 GCF_019279795.1 Protopterus annectens | reverse complement strand
TTTATCTTTTTTGGAGTATATAGTTAAATGCTAGGGTGCGGATGCATATATCTGTGAGTATATAGTTAAATGCTAGGGTGCGGATGCATATATCTGTGAGTATATAGTTAAATGCTAGGGTGCGGATGCATATATCTGTGAGTATATAGTTAAATGCTAGGGTGCGGATGCATATATCTGTGAGTATATAGTTAAATGCTAGGGTGCGGATGCATATATCTGTGAGTATATAGTTAAATGCTAGGGTGCGGATGCATATATCTGTGAGTATATAGTTAAATGCTAGGGTGCGGATGCATATATCTGTGAGTATATAGTTAAATGCTAGGGTGCGGATGCATATATCTGTGAGTATATAGTTAAATGCTAGGGTGCGGATGCATATATCTGTGAGTATATAGTTAAATGCTAGGGTGCGGATGCATATATCTGTGAGTATATAGTTAAATGCTAGGGTGCGGATGCATATATCTGTGAGTATATAGTTAAATGCTAGGGTGCGGATGCATATATCTGTGAGTATATAGTTAAATGCTAGGGTGCGGATGCATATATCTGTGAGTATATAGTTAAATGCTAGGGTGCGGATGCATATATCTGTGAGTATATAGTTAAATGCTAGGGTGCGGATGCATATATCTGTGAGTATATAGTTAAATGCTAGGGTGCGGATGCATATATCTGTGAGTATATAGTTAAATGCTAGGGTGCGGATGCATATATCTGTGAGTATATAGTTAAATGCTAGGGTGCGGATGCATATATCTGTGAGTATATAGTTAAATGCTAGGGTGCGGATGCATATATCTGTGAGTATATAGTTAAATGCTAGGGTGCGGATGCATATATCTGTGAGTATATAGTTAAATGCTAGGGTGCGGATGCATATATCTGTGAGTATATAGTTAAATGCTAGGGTGCGGATGCATATATCTGTGAGTATATAGTTAAATGCTAGGGTGCGGATGCATATATCTGTGAGTATATAGTTAAATGCTAGGGTGCGGATGCATATATCTGTGAGTATATAGTTAAATGCTAGGGTGCGGATGCATATATCTGTGAGTATATAGTTAAATGCTAGGGTGCGGATGCATATATCTGTGAGTATATAGTTAAATGCTAGGGTGCGGATGCATATATCTGTGAGTATATAGTTAAATGCTAGGGTGCGGATGCATATATCTGTGAGTATATAGTTAAATGCTAGGGTGCGGATGCATATATCTGTGAGTATATAGTTAAATGCTAGGGTGCGGATGCATATATCTGTGAGTATATAGTTAAATGCTAGGGTCTGGATGCATATATCTGTGAGTATATAGTTAAATGCTAGGGTGCGGATGCATATATCTGTGAGTATATAGTTAAATGCTAGGGTGCGGATGCATATATCTGTGAGTATATAGTTAAATGCTAGGGTGCGGATGCATATATCTGTGAGTATATAGTTAAATGCTGGGGTGCGGATGCATATATCTGTGAGTATATAGTTAAATGCTAGGGTGCGGATGCATATATCTGTGAGTATATAGTTAAATGCTAGGGTGCGGATGCATATATCTGTGAGTATATAGTTAAATGCTAGGGTGCGGATGCATATATCTGTGAGTATATAGTTAAATGCTAGGGTGCGGATGCATATATCTGTGAGTATATAGTTAAATGCTAGGGTGCGGATGCATATATCTGTGAGTATATAGTTAAATGCTAGGGTGCGGATGCATATATCTGTGAGTATATAGTTAAATGCTAGGGTGCGGATGCATATATCTGTGAGTATATAGTTAAATGCTAGGGTGCGGATGCATATATCTGTGAGTATATAGTTAAATGCTAGGGTGCGGATGCATATATCTGTGAGTATATAGTTAAATGCTAGGGTGCGGATGCATATATCTGTGAGTATATAGTTAAATGCTAGGGTGCGGATGCATATATCTGTGAGTATATAGTTAAATGCTAGGGTGCGGATGCATATATCTGTGAGTATATAGTTAAATGCTAGGGTGCGGATGCATATATCTGTGAGTATATAGTTAAATGCTAGGGTGCGGATGCATATATCTGTGAGTATATAGTTAAATGCTAGGGTGCGGATGCATATATCTGTGAGTATATAGTTAAATGCTAGGGTGCGGATGCATATATCTGTGAGTATATAGTTAAATGCTAGGGTGCGGATGCATATATCTGTGAGTATATAGTTAAATGCTAGGGTGCGGATGCATATATCTGTGAGTATATAGTTAAATGCTAGGGTGCGGATGCATATATCTGTGAGTATATAGTTAAATGCTAGGGTGCGGATGCATATATCTGTGAGTATATAGTTAAATGCTAGGGTGCGGATGCATATATCTGTGAGTATATAGTTAAATGCTAGGGTGCGGATGCATATATCTGTGAGTATATAGTTAAATGCTAGGGTGCGGATGCATATATCTGTGAGTATATAGTTAAATGCTAGGGGTGCGGATGCATATATCTGTGAGTATATAGTTAAATGCTAGGGTGCGGATGCATATATCTGTGAGTATATAGTTAAATGCTAGGGTGCGGATGCATATATCTGTGAGTATATAGTTAAATGCTAGGGTGCGGATGCATATATCTGTGAGTATATAGTTAAATGCTAGGGTGCGGATGCATATATCTGTGAGTATATAGTTAAATGCTAGGGTGCGGATGCATATATCTGTGAGTATATAGTTAAATGCTAGGGTGCGGATGCATATATCTGTGAGTATATAGTTAAATGCTAGGGTGCGGATGCATATATCTGTGAGTATATAGTTAAATGCTAGGGTGCGGATGCATATATCTGTGAGTATATAGTTAAATGCTAGGGTGCGGATGCATATATCTGTGAGTATATAGTTAAATGCTAGGGTGCGGATGCATATATCTGTGAGTATATAGTTAAATGCTAGGGTGCGGATGCATATATCTGTGAGTATATAGTTAAATGCTAGGATGCGGATGCATATATCTGTGAGTATATAGTTAAATGCTAGGGTGCGGATGCATATATCTGTGAGTATATAGTTAAATGCTAGGGTGCGGATGCATATATCTGTGAGTATATAGTTAAATGCTAGGGTGCGGATGCATATATCTGTGAGTATATAGTTAAATGCTAGGGTGCGGATGCATATATCTGTGAGTATATAGTTAAATGCTAGGGTGCGGATGCATATATCTGTGAGTATATAGTTAAATGCTAGGGTGCGGATGCATATATCTGTGAGTATATAGTTAAATGCTAGGGTGCGGATGCATATATCTGTGAGTATATAGTTAAATGCTAGGGTGCGGATGCATATATCTGTGAGTATATAGTTAAATGCTAGGGTGCGGATGCATATATCTGTGAGTATATAGTTAAATGCTAGGGTGCGGATGCATATATCTGTGAGTATATAGTTAAATGCTAGGGTGCGGATGCATATATCTGTGAGTATATAGTTAAATGCTAGGGTGCGGATGCATATATCTGTGAGTATATAGTTAAATGCTAGGGTGCGGATGCATATATCTGTGAGTATATAGTTAAATGCTAGGGTGCGGATGCATATATCTGTGAGTATATAGTTAAATGCTAGGGTGCGGATGCATATATCTGTGAGTATATAGTTAAATGCTAGGGTGCGGATGCATATATCTGTGAGTATATAGTTAAATGCTAGGGTGCGGATGCATATATCTGTGAGTATATAGTTAAATGCTAGGGTGCGGATGCATATATCTGTGAGTATATAGTTAAATGCTAGGGTGCGGATGCATATATCTGTGAGTATATAGTTAAATGCTAGGGTGCGGATGCATATATCTGTGAGTATATAGTTAAATGCTAGGGTGCGGATGCATATATCTGTGAGTATATAGTTAAATGCTAGGGTGCGGATGCATATATCTGTGAGTATATAGTTAAATGCTAGGGTGCGGATGCATATATCTGTGAGTATATAGTTAAATGCTAGGGTGCGGATGCATATATCTGTGAGTATATAGTTAAATGCTAGGGTGCGGATGCATATATCTGTGAGTATATAGTTAAATGCTAGGGTGCGGATGCATATATCTGTGAGTATATAGTTAAATGCTAGGGTGCGGATGCATATATCTGTGAGTATATAGTTAAATGCTAGGGTGCGGATGCATATATCTGTGAGTATATAGTTAAATGCTAGGGTGCGGATGCATATATCTGTGAGTATATAGTTAAATGCTAGGGTGCGGATGCATATATCTGTGAGTATATAGTTAAATGCTAGGGTGCGGATGCATATATCTGTGAGTATATAGTTAAATGCTAGGGTGCGGATGCATATATCTGTGAGTATATAGTTAAATGCTAGGGTGCGGATGCATATATCTGTGAGTATATAGTTAAATGCTAGGGTGCGGATGCATATATCTGTGAGTATATAGTTAAATGCTAGGGTGCGGATGCATATATCTGTGAGTATATAGTTAAATGCTAGGGTGCGGATGCATATATCTGTGAGTATATAGTTAAATGCTAGGGTGCGGATGCATATATCTGTGAGTATATAGTTAAATGCTAGGGTGCGGATGCATATATCTGTGAGTATATAGTTAAATGCTAGGGTGCGGATGCATATATCTGTGAGTATATAGTTAAATGCTAGGGTGCGGATGCATATATCTGTGAGTATATAGTTAAATGCTAGGGTGCGGATGCATATATCTGTGAGTATATAGTTAAATGCTAGGGTGCGGATGCATATATCTGTGAGTATATAGTTAAATGCTAGGGTGCGGATGCATATATCTGTGAGTATATAGTTAAATGCTAGGGTGCGGATGCATATATCTGTGAGTATATAGTTAAATGCTAGGGTGCGGATGCATATATCTGTGAGTATATAGTTAAATGCTAGGGTGCGGATGCATATATCTGTGAGTATATAGTTAAATGCTAGGGTGCGGATGCATATATCTGTGAGTATATAGTTAAATGCTAGAGTGCGGATGCATATATCTGTGAGTATATAGTTAAATGCTAGGGTGCGGATGCATATATCTGTGAGTATATAGTTAAATGCTAGGGTGCGGATGCATATATCTGTGAGTATATAGTTAAATGCTAGGGTGCGGATGCATATATCTGTGAGTATATAGTTAAATGCTAGGGTGCGGATGCATATATCTGTGAGTATATAGTTAAATGCTAGGGTGCGGATGCATATATCTGTGAGTATATAGTTAAATGCTAGAGTGCGGATGCATATATCTGTGAGTATATAGTTAAATGCTAGGGTGCGGATGCATATATCTGTGAGTATATAGTTAAATGCTAGGGTGCGGATGCATATATCTGTGAGTATATAGTTAAATGCTAGGGTGCGGATGCATATATCTGTGAGTATATAGTTAAATGCTAGGGTGCGGATGCATATATCTGTGAGTATATAGTTAAATGCTAGGGTGCGGATGCATATATCTGTGAGTATATAGTTAAATGCTAGGGTGCGGATGCATATATCTGTGAGTATATAGTTAAATGCTAGGGTGCGGATGCATATATCTGTGAGTATATAGTTAAATGCTAGAGTGCGGATGCATATATCTGTGAGTATATAGTTAAATGCTAGGGTGCGGATGCATATATCTGTGAGTATATAGTTAAATGCTAGGGTGCGGATGCATATATCTGTGAGTATATAGTTAAATGCTAGGGTGCGGATGCATATATCTGTGAGTATATAGTTAAATGCTAGGGTGCGGATGCATATATCTGTGAGTATATAGTTAAATGCTAGGGTGCGGATGCATATATCTGTGAGTATATAGTTAAATGCTAGGGTGCGGATGCATATATCTGTGAGTATATAGTTAAATGCTAGGGTGCGGATGCATATATCTGTGAGTATATAGTTAAATGCTAGGGTGCGGATGCATATATCTGTGAGTATATAGTTAAATGCTAGGGTGCGGATGCATATATCTGTGAGTATATAGTTAAATGCTAGGGTGCGGATGCATATATCTGTGAGTATATAGTTAAATGCTAGGGTGCGGATGCATATATCTGTGAGTATATAGTTAAATGCTAGGGTGCGGATGCATATATCTGTGAGTATATAGTTAAATGCTAGGGTGCGGATGCATATATCTGTGAGTATATAGTTAAATGCTAGGGTGCGGATGCATATATCTGTGAGTATATAGTTAAATGCTAGGGTGCGGATGCATATATCTGTGAGTATATAGTTAAATGCTAGGGTGCGGATGCATATATCTGTGAGTATATAGTTAAATGCTAGGGTGCGGATGCATATATCTGTGAGTATATAGTTAAATGCTAGGGTGCGGATGCATATATCTGTGAGTATATAGTTAAATGCTAGGGTGCGGATGCATATATCTGTGAGTATATAGTTAAATGCTAGGGTGCGGATGCATATATCTGTGAGTATATAGTTAAATGCTAGGGTGCGGATGCATATATCTGTGAGTATATAGTTAAATGCTAGGGTGCGGATGCATATATCTGTGAGTATATAGTTAAATGCTAGGGTGCGGATGCATATATCTGTGAGTATATAGTTAAATGCTAGGGTGCGGATGCATATATCTGTGAGTATATAGTTAAATGCTAGAGTGCGGATGCATATATCTGTGAGTATATAGTTAAATGCTAGGGTGCGGATGCATATATCTGTGAGTATATAGTTAAATGCTAGGGTGCGGATGCATATATCTGTGAGTATATAGTTAAATGCTAGGGTGCGGATGCATATATCTGTGAGTATATAGTTAAATGCTAGGGTGCGGATGCATATATCTGTGAGTATATAGTTAAATGCTAGGGTGCGGATGCATATATCTGTGAGTATATAGTTAAATGCTAGGGTGCGGATGCATATATCTGTGAGTATATAGTTAAATGCTAGGTGCGGATGCATATATCTGTGAGTATATAGTTAAATGCTAGGGTGCGGATGCATATATCTGTGAGTATATAGTTAAATGCTAGGGTGCGGATGCATATATCTGTGAGTATATAGTTAAATGCTAGGGTGCGGATGCATATATCTGTGAGTATATAGTTAAATGCTAGGGTGCGGATGCATATATCTGTGAGTATATAGTTAAATGCTAGGGTGCGGATGCATATATCTGTGAGTATATAGTTAAATGCTAGGGTGCGGATGCATATATCTGTGAGTATATAGTTAAATGCTAGGTGCGGATGCATATATCTGTGAGTATATAGTTAAATGCTAGGGTGCGGATGCATATATCTGTGAGTATATAGTTAAATGCTAGGGTGCGGATGCATATATCTGTGAGTATATAGTTAAATGCTAGGGTGCGGATGCATATATCTGTGAGTATATAGTTAAATGCTAGGGTGCGGATGCATATATCTGTGAGTATATAGTTAAATGCTAGGGTGCGGATGCATATATCTGTGAGTATATAGTTAAATGCTAGGGTGCGGATGCATATATCTGTGAGTATATAGTTAAATGCTAGGGTGCGGATGCATATATCTGTGAGTATATAGTTAAATGCTAGGGTGCGGATGCATATATCTGTGAGTATATAGTTAAATGCTAGGGTGCGGATGCATATATCTGTGAGTATATAGTTAAATGCTAGGGTGCGGATGCATATATCTGTGAGTATATAGTTAAATGCTAGGGTGCGGATGCATATATCTGTGAGTATATAGTTAAATGCTAGGGTGCGGATGCATATATCTGTGAGTATATAGTTAAATGCTAGGGTGCGGATGCATATATCTGTGAGTATATAGTTAAATGCTAGGGTGCGGATGCATATATCTGTGAGTATATAGTTAAATGCTAGGGTGCGGATGCATATATCTGTGAGTATATAGTTAAATGCTAGGGTGCGGATGCATATATCTGTGAGTATATAGTTAAATGCTAGGGTGCGGATGCATATATCTGTGAGTATATAGTTAAATGCTAGGGTGCGGATGCATATATCTGTGAGTATATAGTTAAATGCTAGGGTGCGGATGCATATATCTGTGAGTATATAGTTAAATGCTAGGGTGCGGATGCATATATCTGTGAGTATATAGTTAAATGCTAGGGTGCGGATGCATATATCTGTGAGTATATAGTTAAATGCTAGGGTGCGGATGCATATATCTGTGAGTATATAGTTAAATGCTAGGGTGCGGATGCATATATCTGTGAGTATATAGTTAAATGCTAGGGTGCGGATGCATATATCTGTGAGTATATAGTTAAATGCTAGGGTGCGGATGCATATATCTGTGAGTATATAGTTAAATGCTAGGGTGCGGATGCATATATCTGTGAGTATATAGTTAAATGCTAGGGTGCGGATGCATATATCTGTGAGTATATAGTTAAATGCTAGGGTGCGGATGCATATATCTGTGAGTATATAGTTAAATGCTAGGGTGCGGATGCATATATCTGTGAGTATATAGTTAAATGCTAGGGTGCGGATGCATATATCTGTGAGTATATAGTTAAATGCTAGGGTGCGGATGCATATATCTGTGAGTATATAGTTAAATGCTAGGGTGCGGATGCATATATCTGTGAGTATATAGTTAAATGCTAGGGTGCGGATGCATATATCTGTGAGTATATAGTTAAATGCTAGGGTGCGGATGCATATATCTGTGAGTATATAGTTAAATGCTAGGGTGCGGATGCATATATCTGTGAGTATATAGTTAAATGCTAGGGTGCGGATGCATATATCTGTGAGTATATAGTTAAATGCTAGGGTGCGGATGCATATATCTGTGAGTATATAGTTAAATGCTAGGGTGCGGATGCATATATCTGTGAGTATATAGTTAAATGCTAGGGTGCGGATGCATATATCTGTGAGTATATAGTTAAATGCTAGGGTGCGGATGCATATATCTGTGAGTATATAGTTAAATGCTAGGGTGCGGATGCATATATCTGTGAGTATATAGTTAAATGCTAGGGTGCGGATGCATATATCTGTGAGTATATAGTTAAATGCTAGGGTGCGGATGCATATATCTGTGAGTATATAGTTAAATGCTAGGGTGCGGATGCATATATCTGTGAGTATATAGTTAAATGCTAGGGTGCGGATGCATATATCTGTGAGTATATAGTTAAATGCTAGGGTGCGGATGCATATATCTGTGAGTATATAGTTAAATATGTTTTACTCAAGCATTTTCATTTCCTAGCATTTTTTCCTTTTTGAGCTGTTACTTCCCTTCTTGAGGGAAGAAAGCTCTAAAGCGTTTGGCACCCACACTGTTCTCTTTATGTGGTGCTGTTCGACCCACTAACAGGATGCATGGAAGGTGTCCTGAAGCATTGAAAAGCTGGACAGTGGTCATATTCTGGGTAGGGCATAATATAAATAGCTTAGGCTACTGCAGCTGTGATCTATTAGAACATAGACTGTCATGGTAAGTTTACTTACACAGCTTCACTATCACTTGCACGTTTTTCTATCATTCTTTGAACCTCTTAAAATAGTGTTCAAAGCATTAGTCTAGATACTTTTCAAACTCAGCCTCTCCACAGGCTAAGTACCCATAGAGTGGTGCACAGAAATGGTTATTCCACTCCACAAAGGCAGAGCCACAACAGACACCCTATAAGCCTGACTAACTTGGTCTGCAAGGCTATGGAACACATCATCATGGAACTCATTAACAGAGACATTGGGAACCTCCAAACACTGGACCCTACCCAGTTCAGCTTTGTCAAGGGCAGATCATGCCTCCTAAACCTGGTGGACTTCTTTGAGACAGTTACCAAGGCTATAGATGAGGGAAAGGTGGTACACACAGCCTACCCAGACCTTGCTAAGGCCTTTGACACCATTCCCCATTCTAGTATTATAGACAAGCTCACCACCCTGAACATAAACCCCTACGTCACAACATGGGTTGCCAACTGGCTCACAGACAGAACCCACATGGTGAGAGTTGTGGGAGCTAGGTCCGACTCTAAACTGGTTACAAGTGGCGTTCCCCAGGGCTCAGTCCTAGGACCCCTCCTGTTCAGCATATACTTCTCAGAAATACAGGCAAGCACAGGAGGACTATGGCTCACCATGTTCGCAGACGACTGCAAACTAGGGGCTATAATTGACTCTCCGGCTGACACAGACATCCTCCAAAAGGGTTTCACTGAGACGGATACCTGGTGTCAAAATCATGGCCTCAAGCTAAATGCCAAAAAGTGCATAGTCATCCCCTTTGGAAAAAAACAAAGTACCCACAAACTACCACATAGGTGGTAGTCCCCTAAATACGGAAGACGTAATAAGGGATCTGGGGACCCAAGTAGATCGTAATCTCACCTTTGATAATCACATTGCCAAAGTGGTTAGAAAATCCTTCTACATGGCCCGCCTAATCACAAAAGGGTTCGCATCCAGATCAAAAGAGGTCATTGTGCCCCTCTACTCATCACTCATTAGACCCATCATAGAGTACAACGCCCCATTTGGGTTGTGCCTTACAAGACACCTGCAACAGCTGGAAAGACCACAGAAGTACCTCACCAAGAGGATCACTGGCTCCTAACAGATGCCCTATGCAGCTCGACTGAAGAAACTCCAGCTGTACTCGGTTGCATACCGTCTACTCAGAAGTGATCTCTGCCTGAAATACAAGGCCATGTCCAACCCAGAATTGATAAACATTCTCCACCTAAAGAAAAACCTTATCCCCTCGAGCCACACACTATAGGGATCTAAACCTCACCACAACAATAAATAGGACATGCTGGAGGGATATATTTCTGTCCCAGAGACTTCCCATGCTTTGGAGCAAGATTCCAATTTATGTTAGGCAGAGCTCCTCGCTAACACTCTTCAAAAGAAACCTTGACGAGTGGATGGGAAACAGAAAGTTTACCCCAGGGATCACTTCAGTGGCTCTGCTGGACAGAGGCACAGGAACTAATCTAAGGGGGCGGTGAAAGCCAACACATTCTGGCTAGGCTTATAAGTGCCTTTGGGCAGATAGCCTAGTACCTACCTATGAACCTATAAAATCACTTTAGCTAGAAGATCTAGGAGACTCTGTCTCTGATACCCTTCCTGTGGGAAGAATTAAGATTCCTTGTTGAAGTTTCTGGTAGTTTATTCAGGTAAGTAGGTAGATGGATGAGTGTTCATGCTCTAACACATTACATTCAATAGGTCAGTTATTTAAAGGCAGTTAAAGAGAATGGTGAGAGGGTCCAGCAGAGCTGATTGAAGGAAAATCTGGGAGATGGAAAACAACGTGCCAGTCCCAAAGCTTAGAGATTAGTCCTTTATTTGAATATTTCTGAAAGGTCCATGAGGATTTACCAACTCAGCAGCTTGATAAACCTCATTCTTAGTTAAAAGGTTTTTATTTTTGTTTTTAACAAACAACACATGACAACACAACATAAGCCACCACTACAGAACTATATTTAAGAAAACACTTTTGCCTGAGCTTCATTGGATCCATCTAATAGAGTGGTTTACATTTTGATCTTTGAAAATGCCTAATTTTATGAGGCTATCACCATATTAATCTGCTTTGTAACACATGTAAAATGAGAGACTGTGTCTCCATCAGTGGGGCTGATATTCCTTGGAGCCAAGTATGAAAGTTTTATTATAGAATTTTTCCAATAATTCACATGTAATATGAGAGGCTGAGACCACTTTTAAGGGGTTCATATCTCCTGAAATATATTATGAAAGGCTAATCTTCTCTTGTATAACAAAACTGTTTACAGTACCTGCTTATAAGAGGCTCACATACATGATTAATATGACCAGCCCCCATTCTTCATCCTCCTGATGATGGTGGATCCTTTTATATTCAGGGAATATAGTCACTGAAAGCTACACTAGGTGATTCCCATTTTTAAGTAATACATGCATCCAGAGAACTAGCTTACAGTGGACACAAGTCACAATACTCAGTTTTACAGTGTTCATGGATGTGAACAAGTAGGAGGAAAGAAGTAAGTAAAGTTTGAGAGCTCAGAACCGTTTGTGTAGGCTTTCTCTACCCATGGAACAAAAACCACCAAGAGTTGAACTGCAGAGTACATAAAACCTTTAGTTAAAATAAGAATCTTATATCTTCTTTGAGCATAGGCAAATTGTGCTTATTGTGTAAAGAATATAGCAGTTTGGAGTGGTGCCCTGGGGTAGCGATTTTCATTGTACTGCAGATTATAGAAATTTTGTTACGTGCAGGCCAGGTGGCCTGAGTATCTATATTTGGTTGCTGTGGGGTAGCTGCAGTGAGAGAGAGAATGCTCCTGGTCTAAGCATGGTTCTATGGTCCTCCAGCCTCAGATATTCACTGTCAAGCTTCTTCCTGAGTTTAGAAGTTAGTGAGGGGTCTTGTGTCCAGGTTCCAGGTACTGAAGTCAGGGCTCTTCTGTTCAGAGTGTTTCTCTCTTCAGGTTCAGGGTGGTGAAGTTAGTGCAAAAGAGGGCTAGATAGTGCTGTGCCTGGCTAGATAAAGGACTGGAAACTGGGAGGGATCAGGTGGAAGGGCAGTTAACCAATCTCCTGAGAGTGGGGGTGGTGCCATGGGGTCCTGGGTCAGATTAGATGATGTAAGAGGTTGATATAATCAGCATGGGTATGGGCTGTCACTCAAACTAGGAGGCTAGTGTTTGCCCTCTCCCTTTTTTCACTCCTAACAAGAAAAGGAAAGCCAAGACCCAAACGAGTAGTAAAAAGCATTTTCAAATAACTGAAAGTTGCTATTTAAGTTTGTGTACTGTGAAGATAGGAGGTACTGTCAGCCATGCCAGGAGAAGTAGGGCAGTAGATGTATGACTTGTGCCAGCACAGCTAGGTAGAATTTTGAAAATAATTATATGTCATTTGTATATCAAACTGATTCGTACAGATGCATCTGCTGAAAATGTATTTGTGTGGTTTGCTTGTGCTAAAATTTATTAACAGTGCACCCTGCTGAAATGAAAAGAAATGTAAATGTATTATTTTAACTGAATTAAATGTATATGTTTTAATAGAAGATACTGGGACAGCAACGGGTAACCAGCTAGCTTGCTTTAAGAAAAATAAGAGAAATGTAAATGAGCTATTAAACCATTAAAATGGTACCCCATAATGCTGAATAGGACCAGAGGTGCTAGGTCTGAAAAAAGCCTTTGCTCATTAGCTCATTAAAAAGCGGGGAAGCCCCAGTCATGCCCATAAATATTTAGATGTGTATTGTAGCCATCTATGTTAAATTCCAGTCTCATCTTCAAATGCGAATAGTGTGAGAACCTAGATACAGGTGACCAGATGAAGTCATTCTGCCAGCCCTCTTGGAAATTATATTTTAGATATTACAAAGAGAAATCTCAGAATATAGATTATTCTGTTTGGAGCTTGAGTAGAAAGACTGCTCATATATTTCATCTTGCCTTGCCCTAGTAAGTTATTAGGGAAGAGTAAATTCTTCTAGATTCAGTCAAGAATATAGTGAAGCTTAGTTTACAGATTGTTTTTCTTTATTTGTATGAGTCTGTCCATCAACCTATGAATGTTGTTTTCAGTGTTTTCTGTGATTTGATCTCTGTGGTTTACAGTAAATATATTTTCAATATTTTCATGTACTTTTATTATTTATTATTAAATATATTTAAAACAGTTATTATGGCTGGTCCTTGTAGAAAGTGTCTAACCTTTAAGAGTACTTATATTTATTTGGTGATACTGTGTGGGCCACTCCAGAAGGCCTAGCTGTCTTGGTCAAATACTATAATTTATATTAGTATTAATATTACACTGTATAACTGGATACCTTTTGTAACATCCTTTTAGTGACTGACTGGTGGCAGTGAATCTAATTTGCAGTCCCTTTCCCAGGTGTGTGTGTGTGTGTGTGTGTGTGTGTGTGTGTGTGTGTGTGTGTGTGTGTGTGTGTGTGTGAAAATTAAATCTTAAAAAGTGTGTGTGTCAGCTACTTGGGGCAGGGACATGAAGCACTGGGTTCACAGAGAGAGTGCTGGAGGACTTGGCTTGGACACTCGGCTGATGATCTAACCCTAAAGCTGTACCAGTGGGGAGTCTTACTGGGGACCTGGAGGGAGACAGATATAGAGAAATCCAGATCATGGGCTGAGTGTGTTCCCTGTGTGCTCTTAAGGGAAATTGTGCTTGATGCAGAGTGGTTTGTATCTGGAAATACTGAGTGTATCCATTTGTATGCCAAGTACATGTCCGTCTTCAGTGTCACTGGTGGGGATTCAGGCTCCTTGATTACTGGCCCAGAGTGAGGATGTCACATATTGATGGCCATCACATATTGGTAGCAATGGTGGGCATCACATGTACATCAAGAGGTAACAAGCATTTTCAAACTCATGACAGTTACTGTTTAGATTTGTACACATGTAGAGATCACAAAACAAAACAAATAAAATAAAGAGAGTGGCTTGTTTCCCATATTACTATTTCATCAGATAAATTATACCAAGGTCAATACAGTGATTTATATATCTAATTTCTTGACTGGATTTTTCATACTAATAGCAGCGATTAGATAACAGTTTATGTCCAAATCCTGCATTAAACAGTACAGGTGTGTTAGCTGTGTGATTTATGGTTTAATTTCCTGAGTGCAAGCACACTTTAATGGAAATGCTTGAGTTTAGACCAGGGTGGTGGTGGTGGGCAGCTTAACTCCATTTTTTCAAGGATGGCATTTTTTTCCTTCAATTGGACCAATAGTGAGTTTGTGCTGGATGTGAAAATGGAAACCTCCATGGTCTGGGAAATCACGACAGTGCTAACTAATTAGTTTTTGAGGATCTGGAAACTGATGTCAGATAGATGGTGTGCTACTCTGATTTTGAATTTGTTCACAGTTTTCTCTATGTAAAAACAACTGCAGCCGTTAAACTGTGCATGGTATATTACAAAAGCAGTGTTGCAATTACCAGAACAGGTGCTGTTGATTTTCTCCTGAGTACTGGACAAAAGAAGAAATCCTTGTGGCTCATGTGATTTTTCTCTTGAGTACTGGACAAAAGAAGCCATCCTTGCTGCTCTACTCTGGTATGGTTTATCTGGTAAACTAATAACATAGGAAGCAAATCACTCTTTTTTATTTAATTTGTTTTCTTTTGTGATCTCTACATGTGTACAAATCTAAACAGTAACTGTCATGAGTTTGAAAATGCTTTATATACCTTGTACACAAACTTAAAACAACAATGTTCAGTTATTTGACAATGCTTTCTACTACTTATTTAAGACTTGGGCTTTCCTTTTATTAGTAGTGAGAAAAGGGGGCACACAATAGCCTTCTGGTTTGATTGACAATCCACACCAATACTGATTACACCAATCTCTTATATCATCTAACCCCACCCCAGGCCCCATGGCACCACTCCTTCTCTCAGGCGATTGGTTAACTGCCCTTCCACCTGATCCCTCCCAGTTTCCAGCCCTTTATCTAGCCAGGCACAGAGCTATCTAGCTCTCTTCTGTGCTAACTTCACTACCTGGAAGCAGAAGAGGAAAGAATCTGAACAGAAGAGCCATGACTTCAGAACCTGGAACCTGGAGAGAGGAAGAGTCTGAACAGAAGAGCCCTCACTAACCCCTAGACTCAGGAAGAAACTTGACACTGAAGACCCCAGACTGGAGTACCATAAAATTATGGTCTGGGACCAAAAGCATTCCAACTTTCACTGCAGCTATTCCACAGAAATTAGATTCTGTAGCCAATGGACTTGCATTTAACAAAATTTCTATAGTCTGCTGTACAAGGAAAATTATTGTTCCAGGGTACACTGCTAGATTCTTTACATCACAGGCGCATTTTGCCTATACTCAAAGATGATCTGAGATTCTTATTTTTATTAAAGGTTTTGTATACTCTGCAGTTCACCCCTTGGTGGATTTTTATTCCAAGGAAACAGAAAGCCTATACAAAAAAGGTTCTGAGGTCTCAAACTTTAAAATCCATGAGCTCTGTAAAAATAAGCACTGTGACTTGTTTCCACTGTAAGCTATTTCACTGGATGCAGGTATTGCTAAAAAAATTGGAGTCACCTAGTGGAGCTTTAAGTGACTACCTCCCCTGCCTATAAAAAAGGTCTGTCTTTATCTGGAGGAAGAAGAAAGGGGACTGGTCACATCAATCATGCATATGAGCCTCTTATAAGCATCTACTGTAAACCTTTTTGTTATACAAGAGAAGATTAGCCTTTCATAAGGCATTTCAGGAGATATAAGCCATAAAAGTGGGCACAACCTCTCATATTACATGTGATAGACTGGAAAAATTATGTAATAAAGCTTTCATAATTGGTTCCAAAGAATATGAGCCCCACAAATGCAGATACAGCCTCTCATACTGCATGCGTTACAAAACAGACTAATAAAGCCTGGTGATAGCCTTGTAAAAGGCAGGCATTTTCAATGATCAAAATGTAAACTACTCTACTAGATGGACCTGATGAAACTCAGGTGAAAGTGTTTTCTAAAATATAGTTCTATAGTGGTAACTCATGGTGTATCATCATGTTTTGCTTGTTAAAAATAAATAAAAAAAAAAAACTTTTATCTAAGAATGAGGTTTCACAGGTTGCTGAGCTGGTAACCCCTTACAGGAATACCTCTCAACCTCTCAGTGCAAAAAATCTGGACAACACCAAAAAAAAAAAATAGGGGACAAAGGCCTAAAAATAGGGACAGATTTTAAATATTACACCTATAAACTTAGTTAATAGAATAAAAGGTTTTGAATTGTTATATATTTTCTGAAGAATATGAAGTCTGCAACTCAAATGCCTGTCATTATTTAGTAATTTCACTCCTCAATGATTTGCGAGAAACCACAAATTTTATGAGGGGAAAAAATCTAAGGCAGAAATCTGGACATTCTGTGAAAAATTGGACAGTTGAGAGGTATGCTCATGGGTCATTCAGGAATATTCAAATAAGGGACTAACCTCTAAGCTCTGGGATTGGCTCCTTGTTTTCCATCAGCTCTCCTGAACCCACCCACCATTGTCTGTAACTGTCTTTAAATAACTGACCTGTTGAATGGAATGTATTAGAATAAGAACACTCATCCATATACCTATTTAACTGAATAAACTACTTGAAACGTTAACAAGATGTCTTTATTCCTCCCACAGGGAGGATATCGGAGAGAGAATCTCCTAGATCTGCTAGCTAAAGTGATTTTATCTGGACTAATCCTTCATACTCTGTTTCTTTTTAGTCCTTTCACCCTTTGGGTCACAGCTGGAGTACTAGACTTTATTTTTTTTTAAATGTTTTTATTAAATCTTAACAAGAAAATAATCATTAACATAAAATGTAATATAGAAATTAAATGACAATACAAAGGATAAGAAACACACAGCAACTAAATTATTTACAAAGGTGTCCACTAGATAAAATTTACAAAAATCTTTTAAACATTTGAATTATTCTTGAAAGTTCTGTAACTGTTTGTCTAATAAGTCTTTTAACTTAGATCACAGATTATAAGATGAAATTATTCTGGTGGATCTTGATTTAATGGTTATCAGTTCCAAGTTGCATAATTTATTTGTGATATTCTTGAATTCTGTAAAAGAGGGAGAAGTCTCAGTCTTCCAATTTCTAGTTATAAACTTTCTGGCCACTGCCAGAGTGGACAATAACAAAGGATATTTAATTTTTTTACAATCCGTGGTGGTACAGCGGTAGCATTGTTACCTCACAGCAAGAGGTTCTCTTGTTTGATTCTCGGCTGGAGTGCCTTCTGTGTGGAGTCTGCATGTCCTCCCCGTGGTCGAGTGGCCTCAGAAAGACATGCGTGAATGGGCATGCCTTCGCTGAAGGTTGGGTATCAGGCTGGCAACTCGGCACCATAAAAAAATTGACTGCCAATCATTAGCTGACCAGAGTTCCACTGTGGTGACCCCTAACCGGGAAAAAGCCAAAAAAGACAAACAACAACAATATCAGGGACCGGATTAAGGAGAATCAGAGTTGGATAAAACAAACTTATCTGAAAATAAAGCTTGAAGGAAACTATTAATATTATCCCAATTGGATTTAAGAACCAGACAATCAAAAAACATACTGATCTGCCTTGGTCACTAATTTACACCTCCAACACAAAACTTTTTTCTTACTAATTAATTCTATTTTGTGAGGTGTAAACAATGACCTGTACATACATTTCCTATAGAACAGTCTCCATTTAAGTGAAGAAATGGCCAGCTTAGATGAGTCCAATTTTATTTTCTTATCATTATTGGTAGGTGGATTATTAACAAAAGAGTGGTAGTTCCAATACTTCTCTGAATAACGTTTTGTTTCATTTGTAACTATTTTATGTATTTTTGAAGTTCCAATACTTCTCTGAATAACGTTTTGTTTCATTTGTAACTATTTTATGTATTTTTGAAGTTCCAATACTTCTCTGAATAACGTTTTGTTTCATTTGTAACTATTTTATGTATTTTTGAAGTTCCAATACTTCTCTGAATAACGTTTTGTTTCATTTGTAGCTATTTTATGTATTTTTGAAGTTCCAATACTTCTCTGAATAACGTTTTGTTTCATTTGTAACTATTTTATGTATTTTTGAAGTTCCAATACTTCTCTGAATAACGTTTTGTTTAATTTGTAACTATTTTATGTATTTGTGGCAGCTTGCCATTATTAGGTAAATGCTGCTGTATAAATATAGTCAGAAGATTTAATAAGTTAAGGACAGACATTCTTGTATTTGGTGACGTTAGGTCAATTTTATTAATCACAAAATGTCTACAGGAATCCATTTCCAACCACATATCCTTACTTTAGTCATATTTAATGATTAAGTAATCTACAGAATTCAGTTTGTCCTTGGTCAACAATTGACACCAATAGCAGATTCTTTTCCTTGAGTAAGATCATCTTAGCAAGATTTAAAAAAGAAATATTGCTTTCTGTGAAAGCAATAGGAAAGAGAAGAATCATCCAAGCTTTATAGATGGGGTTTCTATAAATAAAATTTCTAAATGTCTTTAGTAAAAGTGACATGTAGTGTGAAATAAGTATTTGAAACTTATTTTTTATAAAATAGTCTTTTAGGACCCACATAAATAGATTGCTTAATATTAGCAATTTATCAGAATTAGATATGTTATTAATATTAAAGCAAAGAGCTTCTTGAAACTTTTTCCATTTAGCTGAATAATGTTTATTAGTTAGTAAAGAAATAGTTTTTTATCACAGAAGAGCATGAGTACAGTTCCAGATCCTGTAAACCAATTCCTCCAGTAGACCAATCTCTCGTATGATGTGCTAGTGCTATTCTGGGTTTATTTGGAAACCACAAAAACTTTTAAATTACTAAATTGAATTCTTTTATATATGATTTTGTGGCAATAAGGATATGGACTGTACAATGTATAGTATATTTGGCAATATAATCATTTTAATGATAGAAACCCTCTCTTCCATTGTAAATGAGAGCTTATTCCATTTATTTATAAGAGTCTTTATAGAGGATAAACTATTGGAATACTTCATTTGAGCCTTTTGGATTACCGCTGCATTCTTTGTAACAATTGAGTACATGGAGGAGGTATAGCTGCATGCACTACAAAGAATTATTACAGAATCTTTCCAGTGATCTCTAAGTAGTTATATGTCATCAAAATGGATATCAGGATTCACCTCCAGCTTTGCTTTGCTCCACTCTTAAGGTGAATGTCTTGACATCTATTGCTGAGAGATATAACAAGTTGGTTATGCTCACAGATCCACTCATAATCCTTGTGACACCCATGCACTGGCCCAGCAATCAAGGAGCCTCAATCCGCACTACTAACATCAGTGAAGGGCATCCATATAGTGAAAGGATAATAAATACACACACAGTAAAGTACAATTTCCCTTAAGAGCACACAGAGATCACAGTCAGTCTGGGGCTGGTTGCTCCCTTTCTCTCCAGGTCCCCAATAAGACTCCCCACTGGCACAGCTATAGGGTCCAGATCTTAGCTTAGTGGGCAAGCTAAAACCTCCAGTACCCTCTCTGTCCAACCAGTGCTTCGTGTCCCTGCCCAAGTAGCTGACACACACACACTTTGAGATAAGAGTTTATACAATGAAGCAGATTCCCCTGGGGAAGGCTGGCACAGGTTCTCTAGCTGTGCCCCTTTTACCCAGACTATAGGGTAGAAATCATTGCCATCACCCAGCTAATATTTATCATCTACTCAAAGGCCCTTATGAGGGGTGCCCAATTATTAATGTGCAATATTATTATCCAAATGGTAAGTGCAACCAAACAGTCAAGACTCTTTTGGAGTGACTTGGTACAGTATCACTATATACATGCAATGTACTCTTAGAACTTAAATTATCTCTACACAAAACAGCCACAGTTGAAAGGTTTAAAATATTTGATAATAAATAATAAAAACACAAGACAATACTTCTTACTGCAGAGTGCTGGTCAAGATTTCAGAGATCACAGACAAATACTTAAAGTAATACAGTAGGAAAAGTTCTGACATCACAGAAAAACAAATTAGTCTAATCTTACTATTTCCTAGCTATATCTAAAAGAAAACACAGCTCTAAAATCCTACTTACATCTTGACACAGACAGAGATCTGGTGAGTTGGATGTCCTCAAGACAAATGGTCTAATGCTCTCATTCTTTCTGACCTTAAATTGATAATATGGTACCACTGATTAATTTCAGATTATATCACTTCTTTCTGGTTTCCAGGCTAACCGATTCTCAGAGGTTAATAGCTCTTGATCTTGCAGCTGGTCAGGAAGCCAGAACAATAAAATAATTTATACATGCAAATTCTAGCAATTAACTCTGGTCTCAAGAC
>NC_056739.1:122294287-122311787 GCF_019279795.1 Protopterus annectens | reverse complement strand
ATGGCGCCCAGTTTGCAGTCATCTGCAAACTTTGTCAGCCATAACCCTCCTGTATTTGCTTGTACTTCAGAAAAGTAGATGCCGAACAAGAGTGGGCCCAGGACTGAGCCCTGTGGGACACCACTTGTGACAGGCTTTGAGTCTGACATGGCGCCAGCAACTCTGACCCTGTGGGTTCTGTCACTTAGCCAGTTTGCAACCCATCTTGTGATGTATGGGTTTACGTTTAAGCTGATGAGTTTTTCAATGATACCTGAGTGGGGTATTGTGTCGAAAGCCTTTGCCAGGTCGAGGTAGGCTGTATGGACTGCCTTTTCCTCATCAATGGCCTTGGTGACTGTTTCGAAAAAGTCAACCAAGTTTAAAAGGCATGATCTGCCTTTGACAAAGCCAAACTGGGTTGGATCCAAAGTCTGCAAGTTCCCTATGTCTTTATTTATGAGTTCCATTATGATCCTCTCCATGGCCTTGCAGATCAGGCTTGTCAAGCTGATGGGACGGTAATTTCCAGGGTCGGTGGAGGCACCGCCTTTGTGAAGTGGGACCACAGTTGCCGTGCGCCACTCTTTGGGTACGTATCCTGAGGTGAGGCTAAGATTAAACAGCTGTCCTAACTGCGGGTTTAATTCCTTGTTGAGTTCGTGGTGCACACAGCCGGGGACACCATCCGGTCCCATGGATGCTGTGTTTTTCGCCTTGGAGAGAGCAGTTCTCACCTGGGCGTTAGAGATGTTTAGGGGGCTACAATCCTCTGGTATAGATATCTCTTCTTTTGGGGGGGGGGGAGAAGTTTGCACTGAACCTGTCAGCCAGTATGTTGGCAATGTCTGTAGGTTTAGTAATTTTCACATCATTTTGAACTAATTCTGAGCATATCTGGGAGTTTCCTCCCAGGTTTCTAACATATCTAAAGAAGGCCTTATGATTGTCTTTTGAGTCCTTAGCGATTTTTCTCTCAAAATTTGCCTTGGATGATTTTATGAGAGCTTTTAGTTTTTTACTTATAATGATCAGAGGTGTCTTACCTTTTAAGGATTTTGCTCTATCTTGTAGTAGCTTCCTCCTTTTGTTGTAGAGCTTGTTTATGGCTGGGGTCCACCAGGCTGGACGCTTGCCTTTGGTACAAAGAGTCTTTGTTTTGTTTGGGATTGCCTGATCCATGCAGTCCTGTAGGTGCTGGTAGAAGGCATTTGTAAGTGATTCAGCGGCTTGAGTGATGTTTGCCGCCGGCTCGGTGGCCTTAAAGGTGACCACACTAGTCTTTAGAAGTGTGAAGTCGGCTTTTGAGAAGTTCTTCACTGTGGTCTTTTTTTATCTCAGGTGGGGGTGGGATGAGGACCTCCAGTGAGATTAGTTTATGATCTGATCTCACCAGTGAGGGGTATACTTCCGGTGTTGAACATTGTGATCCCATGTTCGTGATGATGAGATCAAGTATGTTTTCACCTCTTGTGGGGATGGTGACTAGTTGTTCCATGGCGTTTGAGTTTATGAACTCCAGGAACCTTTGGGCTAGAGTGTTTGGGCTTGAGTAGTGATCCCAGTCTATATTAGGGTAGTTGAAGTCACCTAGTATGATGGTGTTTGGAGATACATTTATCCCCTCCAGTGTTTTCAGGAAAGCTATGTGAGGTTTCTGAGTTTGAGAGGGTGGCCTGTAACATGCTACAAATTGCAGAGCAGTCTTGCCTATGGTTAATTGCACCTGGATGGTCTCCGATGCATCGTGCATTGCCACCAACCTTGAGGTGTGGGTGTCCTTGATGAATATGGACACCCCCCCTTCTTGGTGTTGTCCGGATTTTGGGGCCGGAACGCATGATATGAGGTAAAACCTGATAGTGCTGGGGTGCTCTCAGGAGCCTTGAACCAGGTTTCAGTCACAGCACAGACATCGATGTTCTCCATACTGAGAAGGGCCTCGAGTGCGTGCATCTTGAGGTTGAGACTTCTGGCATTGAGCAGCATTACCCTTAGTTTTTTTCCTTTTTTGTATTCTAGGGTGGTAGGTTTAGAATTTGAGCCTTGCCTAAAAAAGGCACTATGGGGGTGGCAAGAGCCTTAGCCAATATCCGGAAGCCCTGTGCTGACAGGTGCAAGCCGTCCCTTGCGAAGCAGCATGGCTTGTCCAGCATGTCATCCCAGGCAGACAGACATTGGAGCCCCTTTGAATGACACCAGAGTTTAAGCCAATTATTAAAGCTGATCATCTTATCTCTGTATTGTGGCATCATTCTTGGTGAAGGTAGGATACTGCTCAAGGTCAGGGTCATACCTGCCTGGGCTACATAATCAGAGAGCTCCTCAATGTCTCTTTTCATGTAGTCCAAGGAGGTACATCTCAGGTCGTTTACACCAGCGTGGACAATGACCGAGTCGTATTGTACCTGCTGTTGAGAGACCTGAGTGCTTGCGTTATGTGGCGGATTCTAGTGCCCGACAGGCAGCTTACTGTGACCTTCTCCTTACTCAATCTGGTGAGCGGGACGTCAGTGTGTCTGACTATGGAGTCACCAATGACGAGTGTGTCTGGCATTGTGTTTGGCCTTAAGGGCTGTGACTGTTTGGCACACTGACTGTGTGGTCTATGTGTTGCATGTGTTGTGTCCTGAGGTGGTAGTTGTTTGGGTGTCTGCTTTGGTGGCCTCTGCTGTTTTGGTAGATTTTTGATCAGAGCCTCCGAGTATGTCTTTGTGTGTTTATGTGTATGAATTGAAGTTGTGATAGTACTATGTGAGACTGGGTATGTGGTGTGTGTGGTTACTTTCTCCTCCTGTCTGGTCTTACCAGTCCTATGTTGAGAGAGCTCAGCCTCCAGTTTGGCTGTATAGTTGCATCTCTCACATGTATTTGTGTTTTGTGGGAGGAGGAGAGGGTTGTCTGTGTACATGAGACAATTGTAACATTGTCTCAATATTCCCAGGTTCACCAGCTGAGCAGGAGAGGACACTAGCAAATGATCCCTTGACATGCTAGAAGGAATAGACAAAAAAAAATTAAAAAAGACTCCGGGGGATGTGGATGATCGAGAAAGGGGTTTTAGGCTGGTGGGGTGCTATCTATAATAAAAGTGCTATATCAGGGTGAAAAGTACTGTAGGAGCAAGTGCTAGGCTTTACAGATAGAGAATAGTCTACTTGGGAATCAAATAGAGATGAACTTTTTAGTTATAGGATACGCAGGTTAGATCAGTAGTACAGTTCAAGGAAGGCTGTTTTAAGGGAAAATTTGAAGAGTGGACTTTAGGTAGCCCGAATAGTTTAACCCTGATTACCCGCTGCTGCTCTTGTGTGCTACAGTGGCAACTCCGCGCTACATCGCTCTAACGCGCATTTAGCGTGTTTTATATCAGGGGGCTGAAAAAAGCTAGGAACTGGCCCAAAACGACCAATGGACTACAAGTTACTGGCTGAAACCTCACCAAATTGGACTAACAGGTTGCTCAGTGCTTCCCACTCCCACTGGTAAGCAAAGAAACTTCCCTCCTTCCAAATAAGGCTATGAATTAGTAACAGGAACTACAACAAAAGCCCAGGGATCAGCAACTCTGAAACTGGACTACTCTAGTTCAGTAAGGCGGGAAAACAAGAAATATTTATTTTTTTTTTTTTTCAGAAACAAGGAGAAAACAGACAGTAGAAGCTATAAATCGGCTAGCGCACTAAGAGATTTCTCTTAAAGAGGGCTAATGAGGAGCTTAACTAGACACGAATGGGCAGCCTATTCCAGAGCAGGGGAAGTCTCTGGGACAGGAATCTATCCCTCCAGCATGTTCTGTTTATTGTGGTGACAAGGTCTAGGTCCCTGGAGCGTGTGGCTTGTAGAGATTGGGATTTCATTAAGTGTAGCATGCCCATCAGGTCTGGGTTAGACATGGCTTTGTATGTTAGGCAGAGGTCGCCTCGGAGTAGGCGATATGCGATGGAGTAGAGCTAGAGTTTTTTGAGACGGTTAGCATATAGCATCCTTTTCAGGGCGGTAATCCTCTTAGTGAGGTATTTCTGTGGCCTTTCCAGCTGTTGCAGATGTCTTGCAATGTACATGCCAAACAGGACATTGTATTCTATGATGGGACAGGATGAGTAGAGAGGAACAATGACTTCTCTTTTTCTGGAGGAGAACCCCTTTGTGATGAGGTGTGCCACATAGAAGGATTTCATGACTACTGTATGTATATATATATATATATATATATATATATATATATATATATATATATATATATATATATGAAAAAGGCTATTGTTACTGCCTGTAGCCAAGGTGCTAATGCATCATTGCTGTTGGTGTTGGTAAGTCCTCATTTCCTGTGTCGTATAATATAAATAGTGGACTGCTGCCATTTGCGGACAGAGATACCGTACAGGAACTGGCCAAGATAAGCAGGACCATAGAATGCATGGAGCACCTATACCTGTGGACAGAAAGGTACATGTGGCTTTGAGAATGCTAGCTACAGGGAGGTTTCAACAACCAGTGGGAGACACAGTGAGTTTATCTCAGGTGTATGCCATAACACAAGGGTACTACCGCAGTTCCTTGATAGTCTGTTAATGTATCTGGGAAAGCATATTTATTTACTTAATATTTGTTTACTAGGAAAGTCTGACTGGAACAGAGCCCATTTTCAGAGGAGGCCCAGGGAGAAACAATCCAGACACATGACTAGTTTACACATACCACAGAGGACACAGGCAACACCACGGGGTATTTTGTGAGGTACTGTTGGCCACAGATTGCATCCACATCAGGGAAGTGACATATGGTATATCCACTGTAATGGGATCCATTCCATCACCTTATCATCTGGTCTGTATTGTAAAAAGTGCACTATGCATAGTGTCTGCAGGCCACACACATTTGGTATATGTGCAACTTACACCAGTCATTTTTGCAGGGTGAATTTCCACAGGGGGATCTTATTGGCATTTCTGGGTATGCCATTAAAGCATGGGTCATGACACCAGTTAAAAAAACCCAGCCCATGGCATGGAATCTGTACAATGACTCCCCATTACAGACCCAGCTCATTGTTGAATGTGTTTTTGATCTGACAAAGGGCTGTTTCTACTGTCTGGATGTATGTTACGAAGTAGTGCAGTGTGATCTGGCAACATGCAATAAACTCCTTGCAGTGTGTACAGTGTTACATAAAACCTTAACACATAATGGCAGACACATTCAGGAGGAGGAAGCTTAGACACTGCAGTTGAGGGCATGCCTGATGCGGAGCCCATGGAGAAGTCAACTGCAGGGGAGGAGCCTGTGAAGGCGGTGCTGCCTGATGAGCAGCCTGTGCAGGAGTCAGCTGCAGGGGAGGAGCCTGTGAAGGCGGTGCAGCCTGATGAGCAGCCTGTGCAGGAGTCAGCTGCAGGGGAGGAGCCTGTAAAGGTGGTGCTGCTGATGAGCAGCCTGTGCAGGAGTCAGCTGCAGGGTAGAAGCCTATAGGTTCATCGGTGTTTACTAGGCTAACGCCCACAAGGGTCTTTTTAATCCTAGCCATGCATCCCAAATCTCTGACAAGTTCTATTACTCGCAAAAAGTGTAAGCAGGGGCTTGGGAGATGAAACATTTACAAGCAGGGGCCTGGAAGATGAACCATTTACAGGCTGCCTGTGTCCATTAGAGACAAAGGTGCCAAACCAGGGATGAATTTCCTGTTCTCCACCCAATTGTTCAAGTTGCACTTGAATTGGATTATTGAGGAACTCTGCAACACTTGGATGGGGAGCCTATTCCAGAGATGGGGTAGTCTCTGGAATACATTTCTGTCTCTCCAGCAGGTCTTATTTATATCACAGGCAATGTTTAAGTCTTTAGAATGAGTAATTCTGGTGCTGTTTGTTTTATGGACATGCAGGATGTCCATCAGAGTGGGGTCTGACAGTGCCCTATATTTCAAGCATAGATCTCCCCTCAAAAGCCTGGTAGGAGACAGAATACAGGGATACGGCCTTGAGGCGGTCTGGAGAGGACATTTTACTTATGCCCTGCATTCTTTAGTGAGGAACCTCTGTGGATGTTCCAGATTTTTAGATATGCCTGGTTAGGCACATACCAATGGGGACATAATACTCAGTGATAGGTCTGATGAATGCCGAATACAGTGGAACAATGATTTCCTTTGACTTAGATGCCATACCTTTGTTTACAAGTTGCGGAACACACAATGATTTCCTCACTGTTGTAGACACATGACGGTCAAAGGCTAGAGTACTGTATATATGTGTCCCCAAGTCCCTGACTACTAGGTCATCTCAAAAGGGTGTGTTGTCAATATGATAGCTACCAGGGGTGGATGACTTCTCGAAGGATGCTATTATGCATTTCTTGGCATTTAGTTTTAGTCCATGGCTCTGGCACCAGTTGTTTGTCTGTGCCAGCCCTTCCTGGAGAACATTTGTGTCAGTGTGGGATTCAATGGCAGCTCCTAATTTGCAATCATCTGCAAATTTAGTCAGCCAGAGACCAGACACTGGCTTTGACTTCAAAGAAGTAAATGCCAAAACAGGGTGGTCCAAGGACCGATCCCTGAGGGACTCCACTTGTGAGTGGCCTGTTTGTAGAGATGAACTCCTAATTTCTAACTTCCTGGGTCCTGTCTGTGAGCTAGCTGGCTATCCACCAGGTGACATATGGGTTTCTACCTAACCTCTTAGTTTGTCAGCAATGTCTGAGTGGGGTATTGTGTCAAATGCCTTGGCCAGGCCAATGTAGGCTGTGTGAACCATTCTGCCTTTCTCCATTGCTTTGGTGACCTTCTCAAAGAAGTTCACCAGGCTGAGTAGGCATGGCCTGCCCTTGACAAAACCAAACTGGGTTGGGTCCATTATCTACAGGTTTACTATATCACTATTGATCATTTCCATGATAATTCTTTCCATGTCTTTACATATAGGCCTAGTGAGACTTATGGGTCTGTAGTTTCCTGGGTCTGTAGATGGCTCACCTTTGTGCAGAGGGATGACTATTGCTGTTCTCCATTCATGAAGCATGAAGTCTGTTTGGAGGGTACAGTTAAAAAGCAATTCCAGAAGCCCTGATAAGTTATGTTTCATGCTATTTAGAAGGCATCCTGGAATATTGTCTGGGCCCATTGATCAGTGTTCTTGGCCTTAGAGAGAGAATTAAGGACCTGTTCCCTAGTGATAGCAGGGGGAGTTATATTTGATGGCATTTCCTGAGGGAAGGTTGAGGGGGAGAGAGGAGTAAAGTTGGAGCTGAATTTATTGGCCAGTAGATTTGCAATATCTTCTAGCTCAGTACAGGTGGCTCCATTTGCAATGAGCTCTGCACACAATTCTGTATTGCATTTGAGATTGCAGGCATAGATAAAGAATGCCTTGTGGTTGTCCTTGGTTTGGGAGGCCAAATTTAACTCAAATGTGGCTTTGGTAGACTTTTTGTTCTCTCAGTTGTACGTTTAGTTTGATGAGAGTGCTTTCATTCTGCTGAGTGCTGCACCTCCTAAATTCTGCCATAATTTTCTTCTTTCTGTTATATACCCTGTTGATTGTGTGATTCCACCATGGTGGCATGTTTTTTGTGTTAGTTCTGTACTTCCTGATGGGTACAACTGCCTCTTTGCAGCTATTAACATGCTTGTGCAGGGTTTCTGTGAACAATTCTGCATAGGCAGCAGTGTTCTCTGGGTTCAAAGGGCTTGAAATTTTTCTAGATTATCACTTAATAGTAGGAATTCAGCCTTAGAGTAGTTCATGAATATTCCAGGTTTAGCCAGGGGTTCAGGTTTTGTGGTCTGACCTTACAAGGGAAGGCATTATAGTAGGGGGTGTGCATCATTCTCCAATATTAGTGAGGACCAGGTCCAGTATAGTTGCACCCCTGGTTGGTGTATTGAGAATCTGGTCCAGGGAGTTTGTGTTTACAAAATCCAGGAATCTCTATGCCTGTATGGGGTCTATATTATATGCTCAAAGAGACTTTCCTTTGAACATATAATTATCAACACCTAAAGAGCAAATGCTCTAAAGCGCGAATGGCCACGTCCGCAAATTTTTTCCTTGGGAAAAAATTAATGGGGCCGTACACAAAAAACACAGACTTCAACACCCTAATCAAGTGGGCCTCCCCACACCCCCTGACGTGGGGGCTGTGCCCCCCCCCAACTAAATATATCATCTTCAAGATCGCCCTACGTTGGGGAAAAGGGCAATTCCCGATAATGGCCAACTGAATTTTTTCCAAGGAAAATGTTTGAGGACGTGGTCATTCTCGCTTTAGAGTGTTTGTTCTGTAGGTGTCAATGATTATATGTTCAAAGAAAAGTCTCTTCGAGCATATAATGTAGACCCACCTGTATGTTTGGTGTCATATAGGGTTCCCAGTTAATAGTGAGATAATTAAAGTCACCCACGAATATGGTATTGGGTTGGATGGTGTGGGTTTCCTGGGTCAGAGATGGTGTCCTTGCAAGGAAGTGGTATTGGATTTTGCCTATGGTGATTTGAATATGGAGCAGCTCAAGTGCATTTTCCTGTTTGACCAGCCTTGAGGTATATTTATTTTTGGTGTAAATCAAGATCTCCACTTTTAGTCCCTGTCTGTGTAGTAACTTGTCTAAATGTGTGGAAGGCATTATAACCTGGCACTACTGTGTTCTCTCTGCTGCTTTAAACCATGTCTCAGTGACTGCACAGACATCAGCATTCTCTAGGGTGAAGAGAGCTTCTAGGGAGTGGAGTGTTTTGTTTAGACCTTTAGCACTGAGCAGTAATGAAGGAGGAGTTGCCTGATGAGGAGCCACTAATGGGAGGACTATTCCAGCAGGAGGTGGGCACACTATGCCTTGACACTGGTTAAGAGGCAGCATCTGATTCATAACTATAGGCCAGAATAAAGCTGTAGATGTAAAATAAAAAATGATGAATGCAAAATTACATCCAGGTTATGCTGTACTGTGCATACATAAATTGAATATAGGTTAACCAGGTAATAGAGTACTGAGGGCAAGGCAGAATTATCATGATATATACGGGTTGGGAGGGCCAGAGTGCATGTGTCAACAACAGACAATGAGTGTGTGTTGATGGGAATTACAAGTGTGTGTGTGTGTGTGTGTGTGTGTGTGTGTGTGTGTGTGTGTGTGTGTGTGTGTGTGTGCACATGCACGCACGCACGCATGTACATATCAGGCATGGGCAGGAGAATGGGGGCAGATGGGTAGACTGGCCAGTAAAGGACAGGTGTCTCCAGTGTTGTGCATCTCTGTGATCGTGGATGCTGCAGATGTGTGTGTGAGTGCTGGGACATACAGATTATGTGGTTTAGTGGACAGGTCCAGGGCACTTGCAGGCAATATATGCACTGACTGTGCATTGTGCATGTCCCTGTTTACAGGGGTGCCCTATCCTGTGATGGTCACAGGCATGATCCACAGTATGCAGAGAGGAATGCAAATGGCTGCTTGTGCTATTTGTGATCTTGAGAAGAAAACACCATCTGTGTGTATATCCATCTTACCCCATAGTGCCCTCAACACTAGATGGTGATGTGGAGGTGGTGCTTACCGGTTCAGTGTGATGCCCTCCTTGTCCCCCTTCCATGGTGGACTTCAACACTGGAGTTAGAAGTGGATCAGTCATGGAACATACATTGGCAATGATGTGTGGCTGCAGAGAGGCATCTAGTGGCATCTACTGAGTACAGACTCTTGACACCACATGTCTGTCTGGCCCATGTACTCCTTTAGGTCTTTGTGCAGACCACATATTATACTGTCCACCTCAACTATGGCTCTGATGGTGCCCACATATACTTGTATTATGGCCTGTACAAGTGCGGTGTAGCAGTTGTGGAGACAGTCTTCTCAGGAGGTGGTTGGGTTTCCATGGTGTGTTTAACTACCGGCACAGTGTCCCCTGATGTTATGTGACTCTGGTGATGAAACCACTCCCTGGGCAGATTTGTCGGCATCTTCCTGTCCTTGGACATCATGTTGGGTCTGCAGGGTGGGTTGCACAGGAGCTGTGTCAAAGGAGTAGGGTGGGGATGTGGTCACTACATTGCCAGAGTCTGCCACTGACACTATGATCCAACCATGCCAAGATTTGGCTGCCATCATTGTCAGAGTCAGACAGTTCCCCAACACTTAATAGGCTATATTCCTGGTGGAGAACCCTGATAACACAGCACCTGTGAAAACACAAATAAATTACCAAAACTAAGGTAGAAACCTTCACAAACACCTGCAGCCCATTGCAAATACTATTTTACACACACACACACACACACACACACACACACACACACACACATATATATATATATATATATATATATATATATATATATATATATATAAAACATAGCTAACACATCTTGGGCAGGTGCCTTTGTACCCATAGTCCTGATGTGCCTATAAAGCAAAAAACTCAGGCTTGTACATTGTTTCACATTGTATTGTACTAGTAATGCAGATAATGACCCATGTTCAGATATATACCCATCTAGCACCTCACTAACAGATGTGTGAGGTGCCCTATGCAACTTGGCACTGATGTCTGTTACTCCTTCGTGGTTGTCAGAACTGTCTGTACCTCCCTGCAGAGATACCAGGAAGTACGTCATCTGTGTCAGAGGTTGATATGTCGGTGGATTCCCCCTCCTGTGACCTTCTGCAGCATTGCCGGCCAGATTGCCGTATTGTGTGTGGCAGTGATCATATTGGTGACTTCTCTTTGGACTTGATTGTAATTCCAGTTTTGAACAACCAACAGCAATAATGCCATCTGTAACATCCTGCCTCATGGAAGGCATGGAAGTTATGGTCAGATCTCTTGTAACAGAATACCTGATGACCATGTGGACAGAGGGATTGTAGCAGAATCTCATGCTTTGCATGGAAGAATTTACTTTCTTGGTGTCACTCACCTTTGGGCATGACAACATGTAATTACAAAGAAATATGTATGTGTAGGGTCACAAACAATATAACCCTATACAGCTGCACATGCAGCAGGCCAGAGCAAGCAACACCTGTATTAACTTGCCACAGGTATGGGGGACTACACACATGTACATATTGGAGCCTTGTAAAGGTGTGTGTAGTGTCTACATGTGCAGAGGTGATAAACTACCCTGGTGGAGGAAGCAAGAGTGACAAACTACTCTGTAGGAGGGCACACATGGGTGAATATGGAACATTTCCTTGTACCTGTAGGTGCATAGACCATATAGTCAAGTCTAATGGCTCCATGTGTGCTATAGAGGATTACAACATTATTTACTCTCATCTTGATACACCCATTTACTATGGAGATGGCACAGGTCCATAACAGGCTATGACTGACACTGTTTGCCAGTGAGGTACATTGCTTCTGGACCCACAGACCTATCATCCTTGTGGGACATAGGAGCATATGTCTGTGAACCACACCATTAGAAAAGATCTTACTACAGTATGCCCGACAATATGTGGATGCAATCACCTCAGACTGCACACAGTCATCTGCCTAGGTGGGTATGCATGTAGCCCCCCCCCCCCCATACACACACTCTGAAGGAAACAGCACAGGCCTGACACACAGCACCTTGATGCAGATTTATGAGGGCAATGATTCCACCTGTTACACAGGCCGTGGAATGCCTCACTTTGGCCAGTCAGGTATGGTTATTGAAGAGCCCATTTGACCCATAGCCTAAAACTGAGATTACCCACTGGAACTGTAAGCTGCCCATCCCCAACTATGTAGTACTAGAGCAGATGCTTCTCCAGTATCTGCAGTACATGGGGGTGGGGATAAACTGTTCAGGGTGTATGGTTAGAAAAGGGAAAAATATCACCCAGGAGGACTGTTGAATAAAGGTCCACTTTATGCACTGTGCAAGCCTGGGCCCCCCTCCCCACCAAACATAACCCCCTACAATAGACTTGTAGCATGTTTATCAGTAATTCCATCATAACAGCAAGTAGTAGGTATAGTATTTCCACAGTATAAATGAATGTTCCTCAATTGCACACTAAGGCTGTGTCAGTCTTGTGAACTCATGTGGTCACCTGCAAAGTGCAGGGAGCATGCATGTGAGGGACAGTGACCCTGGCAGGGATTTGAGGGAAGACATTGCAGTTGTACAGCCTGTAGAGGCACTAAAGAGCAAAAGCATTTTAAAACAAATTATCCACTGTGATTCCTGTACAATGTTTTTTATGTCCTTGCACACATCCTAATTTCTATTGGCTATTGGGCATAGGAGTCACTTTTCACATTTTTTTGTCTGTGCTATAAATCAGGTGTGTTTACAAGGCCCTGTGTTCTGCAACACTTTTCAATTGTTTAAAGTGCATCCAGAACCATCCAGGCTAAGCTAATATTTTTTTTTATTTACTGAACTTCTGCTTACTTTATATAGTGATACTGTTTTGAGCATTTTTAAAGCATTTATTTAATTTTGTGACAAAAAAAAATGTTATTTCTGTTTGTTGGCTATTTCTAGTTCTGTTTGCCTCTGGATTACCACCAGGGAATCACCTCAAGGATGAATTAGCCAGGGATTTAGTTGTTTTTTTTTTGTTTTAAATCTGCACTTGAGAGCTACCTTTGCTGTGCTTTTACATTAAGAAATTCCAGGATTATTAATCGTGACAGATGGTGTTTACCTGGTCTTTCTGAGTTGAGAAACACTCCAGGAAGCTGAGATTGTAGTTGTTTATTTGCTAGAAGGGATAGGAGTCAGCTTTCAAGCTTTTTTTTCCCTCTACTATAAATCTCAAGAGTTTGCATGGAGCTGCCCACCGTGCAGCAGCAGTTAGCTGTACCCTGTAAAGTAGCAAAAGCCTAGATGGTAACATTTCCGTATAAAGTTAGGACTAGGCCCATATCCTGTAAAACAGCATGGTATAGCATAGAATTAAGATTAGAGCAGCTGGCTTGCTCATCGAATAGCACTACCATATCCTAGTACTATATGACAGCTTGCCCTTAACTCCAGAAACTGCCCTAGGAGACCCTATTAAAACCCAGTCCTTAATCATAAGCAGCCCACCCTATTACAGGATTGGACAACATGGATATGCAATTTTATAATATCTCTGTGGCCAGCTTGGTAGATTTGTGCTTCTAAGGATATGTAGCAGTTTTCTCATGTTCTCAGCCAACCAGTTCATCATTAAAGAAAATAACACAGAATGCAAGAGATGATGGCACAGTGGTGCAGCGGTAGCATTTTTGCCTCACAGCAAGATGTTCTCCAGTTCGATTCCCGGCTAGGGTACCCTCTGTGCAGAGTCTGCATGTCCTCCCTGCATTTGTGTGGGTTTCCTCCGGGTGCTCTGGTTTCCTCCCACATTACAAAGACATGCATCTGGAGTGTTTCTCCCCAAGCCTCCGCTGAAAATTGGCTTCATTCCAAGTCAGACTTTCCTGGTAAACAAATGTTAAATAAATAAAAATAAATAAATAAATGTAACTACAGAACATCCTTGGAGGCAAAAATCTCATACAAATGGGGTTTACAAAAATACCTGCAATACATCCCCTCACACATACAGCTCACTACATGCGCAGATTGTCTTATGCTGAGGCACTTAGAAGAAACCTTCGCGAATCTGAAAAACTTCCAAAGCCACACAAAGGCAACACTGCACTTCAGTAGTCAGTAAAAACACATCAAAATAAGCACAAAACATCTAACATAAGCCTACACCTAATGATCCCCCAGTAGCTAAGCCCATAAAGCAAGCATATACTTTACCTAATATTCGTGTTATTGGGGACTCCATTGTATGACACAGATGCCTGACTCACCTGGTTAGACAAGGGAAGATCATGTTTAGTTGTCAATCTGGAGCTAGGATCCACAATATTATGCATGCACCCCAAATACTAATATGATTCTATCATAGTCCATGTGGCTGTAAATGACCTGAGACATACCTCACTGGAGTATATAAAGAGACATAATTGATCTCTCAGAATATGTGTCACAGACAGGTACAAGCCTTGCACTGAGCAGCATTCTACCTTCAACAAGGATGATGCCACAGTACAGACATAAAATGACTGATTTTAGCGATTAACTTAGTTTCTGTTGTCACTTCAGGAGGATCCAACATCTATCATAGGTTCATAGGTTCATAGGTTTATACTAGGCTATCTGCCCTAAGGCATTTATAAGCCTAGCCCAAATTATTGTGGCTTACGCCACCCCTTATATGAAAAAATACTGTGCCCATTAGTTTGTTGTGCCTCTGTCCAACAGTGACCCAGAGATGATTCCCGGGGTAAACCTACGATCTCCCATCCACAGGTCTAGATTTCTCTTGAACAGAGTCAGCGAGGCTCTGCCTCACATGGACCGGGATTTTATTCCACAGCATAGGGAGTCTCTGAGTGATAAATCTATCCCTCCAGCACGTCCTATTTATATCCGTGCTAAGGTTTAAGTCGCTTGCTCTAGTGGTTTTGGTGGATTTGGATTTTTGAGGTGGAGCATGTCCATTAATTCCGGGTTGGACATGGCCTTGTATGTCAGGCACATGTCACCTCTGAGCAGACGGTATGCGACTGAATAGAGCTGGAGTTTCTTCAATCTGGCAGCATATGACAGATTTTGGAGTCCCTTTATCCTTTTGGTGAGGAACTTTTGGGGTCTCTCCAATTGCTGCAGATGTCGGGTGAGATACATCCCGAATGGGGCATTGTACTCGATCATTGGTCTGATAAGTGAAGAGTACAGGGAACAATGACCTCACTAGATCTGGATGTGAATCCCTTCATGATCAGGTGGGCAATGTAGAAGGTCTTTCTAACCACTTTAGCAATGTGAGTGTCAAAAGAAAGGCCACTGTCAACCTGGGTCCCCAGGTCCCTGATAACCTCTTCTGTGCTTAGTGGATTGCCACCTATATGGTAGCTTGGGGTTACCTTGTTTTTCCCGAAGGGTATGACTATACATTTTTGGCGTTTAACTTCAGGCCATGGCTCTGGCACCAGCTATCTGTTTCCGTGAGTCCCTTCTGAAGGATATCCGTGTCCGATGCACTTTCCACTATGGCCCAGTTTGCAGTCATCTGCAAACTTTGTCAGCCAAAGTCCTCCCATGTTGGCCTGTACTTCTGAGAAGTAGATGCCAAACAATAGGGGCCAAGGACCGAGCCCTGTGGGACACCACTTGTGACCGGCTTGGAGTCTGACACAGCGCCAGCAACTCTAACCCTGTGGGTTCTGTCCTTAAGCCAGTTTGCAACCCATCTTGTGACATATGGGTTTACATTTAAGCTGGTAAGTTTTTCTACAATACCCGAGTGGGGTATTGTGTCGAAAGCCTTGCAAGGTCAAGGTAGGCTGTATGGACTGCCTTTCCCTCATCAATGGCCTTGGTGACTATTTCAAGAAGTCGACCAAGTTCAAAGGCATGATCTTCCCTTGACAAAGCCAAACTGGGTCGGGTCCAATGTCTGCAAGTCCCCTATATCTTTGTTTATGAGCTCCATTATGATCCTCTCCATAGCTTTGCAGACTAGACTTGTTAAGCTTATGGGGCGGTAATTACCAGGGTCCGTAGAGGCGCCACCTTTGTGGAGTGGGACCACAGTTGCCGTACGCCACTCCTTGGGCACGTATCCTGTGGTAAGGCTGAGATTAAACAGCTGCCTTATGTGCGGGTTTAATTCCTCATTTAGCTCGTGTAGCACACAGCCGGGGACACCATCCGGTCCCATTGATGCTGTGTTTTTAGCTTTAGAGAGAGCAGCTTTCACCTGCGCATTTGAGATGTCCGGGAGGCTACACTCAGCATGGCAGGGCATGGTCTACAGAACATGTTGCTTTGAAGGGAAAAGTGAGTCGGGTATATAAAAATAAAAAATATATATATATCCACTGAATGGAAGCACAGATGGCTGAGCTCCCAGGGTGCCCTAAGATCCATGACTGGCCCCAACAACACTGGAGCAAGTCTGGGGGGGTTAAGGCAAGGTCAGTAACAATGATGTCCAAAAGTTTCTTAACCGTAGATTCTCATCAGTTTGGCTTTGCCAAAGGAAAGTCCTTCCTCTTTAACGTAATATTTCTTATTATAAATTGGCTTTTGATCCTACAGCAGACTTTAAGTGACTTATAGATGAATTTCTGTATAATGCTAATATTGTAGTCATATTTCTGAATGTCTTTACCATCAGTTAATGGTGCATATGCCAAGGTTGCAGAAGTTTTATATTTTACCAAAAATCCATAAATCCTAGATAATCCACCAGGGAGACCAATAGTTTTGGGATGTGGCTCCCTAACTAAACCTCTATCTATGTATTTGAAAAGCCAAAATTAAGCCTTTATTACAGCTGGTTCGGGCACATTTGAAGGATACAACTGAATTTCTAAAGCTTATGACTAATATACACGTTTTGAATTATGCTTATTTACGTACATTGGATATACAGTCTCTGTATACTAGTATTCCAAATCATGGTGGTATACAGGCTGTTACATATGGGATAACCCATTCTCAATTGTATTTGGCTGAACATTGTGATTTTAGGTTGAAACTATTGGGCTTAGTGTTGGAACACAATTTGTTTTTGTATAAAGATGATTATTTTTTACAGTTAGGTTGTACACCAATGGGGGACATTTTGGCTAAAATTTATGCAGATTTGTTTATGGGCTATTTAGAGGAAAAGTTGATTTACAGTGAAAGTAACATCTATAAACAATATATTGATATGTGGCATCAGTATTTAGATTATTTTTTGGCTTATTTGGATGGGTTCAGTAGAGATATTGAAATAATTTGCTAACTATTTGAACTCTAATTGTTTTTTTGTGGGAAAGTTTGATTTATTTAATGTTGATTTTTTGGATGCGAGTACCATTAAGTTGATTGATGCTACTATTTCAACTATTTTGTATCATGTCATTTACAAAAAATTCATTACTTGAAACTACAAGTTGTCAGCCTAAGCATATTACGAATATTCCTAAGGCCCAGGTTTTGAGGTTACATTGTATTTATAGTTCAGTAGACGGTTTTGAATAAAAAGCTGCTAACTTGGATAAAAGGTTCATTGCATGGGTTATGAAGCACAGAGTGTTAAGCAAGCACATCTGATGGCTTCTTATGTTTCAAGAAAAAGTTTATTGTGGCCTGGAGTCCTCTAAAGGTAGTAAAAATGAATGTAAATTAAGATTTGTTAACTACATTTGGCCCCAGTACCTTCAGAATTAGAGATGTTAATAAATATTGGCATTTTTTAAAAACAGATCCGTTTGATCATTGTTTGGATGAGACAAGTAGATGTGGTTTTCAACATGGTAGGAGTGTTGACGAACATTTATTTTGGTACAAAAAAGGAAAGGTTGTTAATCTTGATGTCGGTACTAATACTATGCATGGCTGCACTTTCTGCGGTAATTGTGTCTATTGTAAAGTGATGTCGTAAACCAAATTTTTTACATCTATTGACACATCTAAAATTTATATTAGACAGTTAATCACTTGCAGTTTTGAATGGTTCATATACATGGCAGTGTGCCAAAGTGGG
>NC_056739.1:122254287-122289287 GCF_019279795.1 Protopterus annectens | reverse complement strand
AGCAGTCTGCGTTTATGTAACACTGCTAATTTTTCCTGAAGTGCCATAACCTCTAAATATGAGTGCATGTAACCTGTAAATGTAAAATCAATAAGTGATTACAAAGAAGTACAAAAACTCTGAAATGCTTAAATATAAAACCTCCGTGTGAAGCATACCTCACAACCTCTTAGTGCAAGAAATTTGGACAAAGCCCCCAAAACAGGGACAGATTTTAAAAATTGCTCTTATAAACTTTGAAAATTGTTGGAATAAGGGTTTTGTTTTAGTATGCATTTTCTGGAAGATATGACTTTCAGAAACTCAAATGCCTCTATCATTATTTACTGACTTCAATCCCCAGAGGTTTGCCAAAAAAACTACAAATTTTAGGAGGAGCACACCAAAAATATGAAGCAAAAATCTGGACATTCTGTGAAAATATGCACAACTGAGAGGTATGCAGTGAAGAATTTATGACTCAAAGCATAACTTGTTACTTAGTAGTGCTTAAATACTTAAAAGAAAAACAGCATTATGGAAGTTGGACTTTGATACCAGAGATCTAACTTAAGGTAGGTGCTTCTAAAAAGGTTAAGTTACTTATCAGAACTAGGGATACTTTATAGAGCCAAAATCTTTCTCACCGATACAACTAAAACTACACTGGCCACTACTTATCTCCTCCCCACACTTCGTTATGGTGTTTCTGTTCTTACTAATCTTCAGGCATCACAAAAATCGAAATCTGAACAATGCTATAATAAAGTTACAGCAAATACTGCAATCAGAACCCACCACAGTATAGCACTAGAATGCCTAAATTGGTTAGAACTACCCCATCAGCTAAGATATATACAGCATCCTACCACCTATAAAATTATCCCACCTCTGCTTGTCCAGCAGTAAATAACATTTTACACAACTATGCACCTAGTCATTCATTATGATCCAATAACCAAAAAACTCCTATCTGTCCACAAATCTGTCAGATCTGCGGGGCATTGTCTGTACTCATACTATGTTAATAAGGCCTGGAACTCCTTATCTCTTTCCATCAGGGTCATACCCTCACACCCATCCTTCAAAACCATTCTGAAAGGCTTCCTAGACAAAAGCTGGCTCTGTTCTTGCTCAACACCAGGATAAACTATATCCCTAAATGTGGACAAATATCTATTCAAACCTTGCATCTTTTTATCTCACGTCTTCACTCATTTCCTTACTTCTGTCAGTTTCTTTCCCCCTGGCTTTCTCTCTCTAAATATACCATAAGCCTGCTTTTCTCTTACTTTGCATTGCAATTCATGTTTGTATTATAGTAACTTACTTTTAATTTCTCTATAAACTGGCTAAAATTTCTCTAATGATTAAATCATTGTCATATAACTTGTATGTACTCTTAACCGATGTTTTCATATTATGTCTAAATTGATATAATTATTTAAACTGTAGTTTTTTTTTGTATTATTTTTAAGAATGTAAAATTATTGTTCTTAAAATGTTTTGTAATACTTTGGAGCTTTTCTCTCAGGCTTCTGCTGAAAATTGACTCCTATCCAGCTGGACTTTCTTGGTAATCAAATGTCAATAAATAAATACTAATCTGAAATACTAGTCATAAGCATTTCTGGAACTATACAATCCTGCTGAGTTTCATTAACAAGTACAAGTATGTATAAAAATGTGCGTCTGTCTGTAAGAGATGGAGACAGAGCCAGAGTAATTGTTCAGAGTTTATTCTCCGAATAATTTATCAAAAAGAGCTGAAAGTGCAAAGGGTTGGGCCAGACTTCACAGAAGTAAACAAAAATGTTTTTGTTTTCATCACCAAGTGAAGTTTCTGATGGCTAACAGAAATATAGTGACATGTTCTGAAGACTGTAGCTCTGGCTGCCTGTCCAGATAGAGATGCATACACATATAATTGTTAATGACTCTGCACTATTCTATCATGTTTTTTCTCCATATATATATATATATATATATATATATATATATATATATATATATATATATATATATATATATAACAAACTATAAATATATATGAAACTATTGCCCCATAAGCCTGACTAGTCTGGTCTGTAAAGCTATGGAGCGTATTATCATGGAACTCATAAACAAAGACATTGGGAGCCTCCAGACACTGGACCATACCCAATTTGGCTTTGTTAAGGGCAGATATTGCCTCTTAAACCTAGTTGATTTCTTTGAAACAGTTAGCAAAGCCATAGATGAGGGCAAGGTAGTCCACACAGCCTACCTGGACCTCGCAAAAGCCTTCGACACAATACCCCACTCGAGCATCATAAATAAGCTTACCAGCTTAAATATCAACCCCTATATCACAAGATGGGTTGCAAACTGGCTCAGAGATAGAACCCACATGGTCAGAATCGCAGGTGCCATGTCCAAATCCAAACCAGTTACATGTGGTGTCTCACATGGCTCAGTTCTGGGACCTCTCTTGTTTAGTATATACTTCTCTGAGGTTCAGGCTAACACAGGGCGATTATGGCTGACAAAGTTTGCAGATGACTGCAAACTGGGGGCCATAATCGAATCTCCAGCTGACACAAGCATCCTCCAAAAGGGTCTCAAAGAGATGGATGCTTGGTGCCAGAGCCACAGCCTCAAGCTAAATGCTAAAAAGTGCATAGTCATCCCCTTTGGGAAAAACAAGGTGCCCACAAATTACCACATATGTGGTAATCTATTAAGTATGGAAGAAATAATTAGAGATTTGGGGACCAACATAGATAGTAATCTCTCCTTTGATAATCATGTTGCCAAAGTGGTTAGAAAGACCTTCTATATAGCCCACCTTATCACGAAAGGGTTAGCATCTGGATCAAGAGAGGTCATTGTGTCCCTCTACTCGTCACTCATCAGTGCCAAAATTGAATACAATGCCCCTTTTGGGATGTACCTTACACGACACCTGCAGCAACTGGAGAGATCCCAAAAGTACCTCACCAAGAGGATCATGGGCTACAAACAGATGTCCTATGCAGCTCGACTAAAGAAACTCCAGCTCTACTTAGTTGCTTACCGCCTACTCAGAGGCGATCTATGCCTGACATACAAAGCCATGTCAAACCCAGAATTAATGGACATGCTCCACCTCAAAAAATCCAAGTCCCTTAGAGCTACACGCTCCAGGGACCTAAACCTCAGCACAAAAATAAATAGGACATGCTGGAGGGACAGATTCATTTCCCAGAGGCTCCCCTCACTCTGGAATAGAATCCCAATTCATGTTAGAGATAGCCCCTCGCTGACCCTCTTCAAGCGAAATCTGGACACGTGGATGGGAAATCACAAATTCACCCCTGGGATCTCTTCTGTGTCCCTGCTAGACAGAGGCACAGTAAACTAATCTTAAAAGGGTTCCTTCTGTGACCTACTTTACAGAGGCACAGTCGGCTAATCTAATAGGGAGGCGGAAGCCATATACACTCTGGCTAGGCTTATAAATGCCCTAGGGCAGATAGCCTAGTATCTACCTATGAACCTATGAACCTATATATATATATATATATATATATATATATATATATATATATATATATATATGTATGTATATATATATACACACACACACACACACACACACACACACACACACACACACACACATACACACACACTGCTGTTCTGACTTCAATAGAGGGTCACTTTTGATTTTAGAAACTTAGCTGTTTAGAAAAAGAAATGAAAATACTACAAACACTAGCTCTTTGTAGACTTTTCACTCCTGAACTGAAGCATCGCTGTCTTTTTGATGTGTTGCTCATAGCAGAAGCTGCCTAACATCCTGTATGAAAACAGAAAGTATATGTCAGGCTATAGGTGCAGTGAAAAGTATGAAGTTAGAAAACAAGAAGGCTGATACCTAACACAGGCAGTGAAAAAACAGTAATGGCGATGGAATAAAGAGTATATTGAGAAAAAAAGTAAAAGCTCAACATTTAGTGGGTTAATAAACACTACAGATTGGAGAACCATGGGCAGCACTTGTTAATTAAAACACTTACGTCATACTGCAAAACACTTTACTGTACTTAAATGTGTCAGACTGTCAATTTGGAAAAAAAAACAAAAGACTGGCTTGTTAAGATGCTTCCCAGCTATCTAATCTCTGGTTCTCTGCCATTATTTCAGTTTAGGTGAATATGTTTACCAAAGCTCTATTTCCTCAATACACCAACAGCTGTAGGCTTAGTTCCTGACGTCAAGCAGCTGTAGATAGTAAAAGAAAAAAAAATCAAATAAAAACCTGCATTGCAACATTGCAACACTGAGGCTGTACATAAGCCCAGTCACATGAGATTGCTGGAAGGTGTTAGTCTGCTTACATAGTCTTTCTCAGTCAGGCACTAGACAGTCACATGTGGGAGGGGTTCGATGAGTGCTTTTGGTAGAGGGATAGAATACGAGCAGCTGAGTGATTCTGCTATGTGCTCGACTCTCAGAATCAGACACTAGATGTTATTTTAGAAAGAAAGGTCTAGATATGTGTGTGTGTGTGTCTGTCTGTCTGTATTCTATCCTGGTCATAACAGTGGAGCAAGGGTCTAGGTGAATCAGTCCCACCTTGTTCACATATATTTCTATAGTATTTCCACCTTTCCAACCCCTTCTCCTCAATAAAGTCATGCACTTTCTTATGTACACTATATTGTGTCTAAATCCTAATTGCAATTTAATAATTTCTTCACTTTTTGAAACTCATTGATGCAATATGTCTTACTTCTCCAATTGGTACATACGGTAACTTTACATTAAGAAGTTTCCTTACATGCATAACCATTTTTTAAATTTTAATTCCATCTCTTCCCAGTTGTTTCTTAGGTTCATAGGTTAATAGTTATATTCTAGGCTACCGACCACCAGGGCCTTTATAAGCCCAGATGTGCAATCCTCCCCATGTCCCTATGTCTCATGGATGTTTATTACTAGGGGATATGTTAGTTACAAAGTTTCTAGATATTATGTGGGGAGTGGGAGGTTGTTAGGTTGGGCATTACCTTCTGCCTATGTCTATAAGAGACATGGAAGCCCAACCCAGAGTTAATTTCTGATTTCCCATTCATTACTCATTGTGAAATAGGGTTAGGGATGGAATGTGCTTCACATGGATGGGGAGCCTGTTCCAAAGCATTGGGATCCTCTGAGACACATATCTGTCTAACCGACATGTCATATTTATGTCACAAGTAAACCTTTACTCCTTGGATCTAGTGGTTCTGATGCTGTTTATTTTGTGGATGTGCAAAAGATACATCAGAAATGAATCTGAGGATTCCTTGTATGCCAGGCATAGATCACCTATCAGTAACCTGCAGGAGACAGAGGGTTTTAACTTGATCCATGTAGGACAATGTGTACCCTGGTGTGATGCCCCACCAATGTAGCAATAATTAAGGAGCCTCAACCCTCACCACATGTGCCAGTGGGGGACGTACACTGGGAGAATGACAGGTACACACACAGTATTTCCAGATGCAGCTCTTTGCATCAAGTGCAATTTCCCCTAAAAGAACACAGAGACCACAGTCAGACCAGGGCTGGTTTCTTTCTCTTTCTCCAGATCCCCAGTAAGACTCCCCACTGGCACAGCTATAGAGTTGAGTCCTTAGCCAGGGTTCAAGCCAAGTCCTCCAACACTCTCTCTGTCCAGCCAATGCTTCGTGTCCCTGCACCCCCCCCACACACACCTGGGAAAGGCTGGCACAGGTTTACTAGCTATGCCCCCTTCTGCCCAGATTATACAGTAGCTATCACTGCCACCAGAGCCCCTTCTCAGCTACTTTAAGGCCCTTAACAAAGGGTGTCCAGTTTTACTGTGCATTATTAATACTAATACAAGTGGTAGTTTGCTCAAGAGCAAATGTCACCAAATAAATATGCAAGTACTCTTAAAACTTAAATATTTCCACACAGATCAGCCACAATGAAAGGTTTAAATATATTTAATAATAAATAATAAAAGAACAAGACAATACTAAATATATATTCACAGTGACATCAGAATTCAAAACCACAGGAAATATTGAAAACATTGCAGGACAGTCTCAAATAAAGAAAAATATCTAAACTAAGCTTTACTATATTCCTGACTGAATCTAAGAGAATTATACTATAAACTAATAACTTACTAATAGAGCAAGGCAGACGTGAATGGATCTTCTAGTTGTTGCCAGGTCCAAGACAGAATGCAGAATGCTCTGTCACTAAGAGACTTCTCAAATTAATATCTCAAATATTACTGCTGGGATAACTTGCAGAATGACATCATTTCTTGTCATTTGACTTCTAGTTCCCAGGCCAAACAACCATTGATGAAGCTGGCAGTATTTAGCATCTACCTGTAAAAATATACACACAGGGGTTCTCCTCAGATCTCTGGCAGATGCTGGAAGTCATAAAAGAATTGCATTCCTTCATCCTTTCAAGACTAGTAATTACTTCATCCTAAAGACAATACAGAAAGCTTCCTAGTATAGACATTGTGCATCTTGCTGTTTTGAAAACTGAAATATACCATCTTTTATGGCCTAGCCATAAAGTAATTTAATTTCAGTTATTTTTCTGAAGTTAACCTCCTGTATTCCAGTTTCCACTGTTAAAATATATACATTTAAACAGTTACAATAGTGCATGTACAATTCTGTTCTCTTCCAGTTAAACACTGTGGCTACATTTCAAACACTCTGCAAATACCCTTTTAAACACATGTGTCTGTACAAGCAGTTTGATATACACATGACATACAGTTCTAATACATTTGTAACAAAAGCATCTTGTATAAATCATTTTGATATTCACCAATGACATATAATTATTTACAAAATTGCAGTTAGCTGTGCTGGCAGTATCTATTTTTTCACACCTGGATTCCTCTGTTAAGGATCCTTTGTGGGTATTGCAACTGTTGCATATGTTTGGTCAGGTACATGCCAAAGGGGGCATTATACTCAATGATGGGTCTGACAAGAGCTGAATAAAGTGACACTATGACTTTCCTGGACCTGGATGTCATGCCCGTGCTTATAAGTTGGGTGACATAGAATGATTTTCTTACCACATGTTGGTCAAAGGCCAGATTACTGTCTACATATGTTCCCAAATCCCTGACTAATGGGTCAACTTTTAGGGGTGTCTTACTGATGGAGTTAATAGTCTGGGTGGCTGTTTTCCCAAAAAGGCACTATAATGCATTTCTTGGCATTGAGCTTTAGTCTGTAACTTTGGTACAAGCCATTTGTCTGTGTTAGATGCTTGTGTCATGGGGGAGTCTATGATAGAGCTTGCTGGCTTTTGCAGTCATCTGTGAACTTGGGGAGCTAAAGGCCCCTGATATTAGAGTTTACCTCAGGGAAATAGATGTCAAATAGGAGTGGTCCCACCACGGACTCCTGAGGTACCCTGCCGGTGATCGGTCTCTTAGTTGAGGTGGTTTCACCAGCCATGACTTCCTCTCAGTCCTGTCTGTGAGTCAGCTGGCAATCCAGTAAGTTATGTAGGGGTTTATGTCGGTTTGGTGGGTTTGTCAACTATACCTGAGTAGGGTATTGTACTGAATGCCTTCGCCAGGTCTGAGTGGGTGGTGTGCCCATTTTCCCATCATCCATTGCCTTTGTGACCTTCTCAAAGAAGTTCACTACGTTTAGTAGGCATGACCTTTCCTTGACAAAGCCAAACTGTGTTTGGTCCAGTGTCTGAAGGTTGCTTATGTCTTTGTTCATCATTTCTATGATAATTTCTTTCATTGCTTTGCATATTAGACTAGTCAGACTAATAAATCTGTAGTTTCTGGGGTCAGTTGGTGGCCCACCCTTGTGAAGTGGGATAACTGCTGCAGTCCTTCATGCACATGGTACAAAGCTTATTTTGAGGTTATATTTGAAAAGTGACTCAAGTGATCCTGATAAGGCATGTTTCCAGCTGTTTAGGGGGCATCCAAAATATTGTTGGGGTCCATTGAAACTGTGTTTTGGCCTTGGAAAATGCAGACTGGATCTGCCTCCAGTTAATAGTTGAGGGGGGTTATGCTAGTAGGTATTTCATGGAGGGAGGGGGGGGGAGTGAAGTGTGAACTTTGAGCTGAATTTGTCAGTTAGCAAATTCTCTCTATCACCCTGCACAGGGTAGGGGACACCACTGACCACCAGTTTGACACACTGGAATGTGCTGCCTTTGAGGTTTTGGACATAGCTGTAGAAGGCCTTGTGGTTTTCTTTAGCATGTGATGCTATATTGACCTCATAATTGGCCTTGTTGGACTTAATTCTCTTAGTTTCCTGTTTGGTTTGATTAGAGAACTCCTATCATTATGGTAGTTGCTCTTCCTGATTTTAGCCACATTTTTTTCTCTTTTGCTATACACCTTATTAAGGTTAGGATTACATCTGTGTGTTTTTTTTTAGAGTTTGTTTTTGGCTTACTTCTAGTAGTTCCAGCAGCCTTCCTACAGCAATGAATGTACACGGTCTCTGTGAACAATTCTGCATAGGTTGTTGTGAGCTTGGGGTTCGGAGGAGCCCTGAATTTTGACAAGCTGTCACATAATATGATGTAGTGCTTTGGAATAGTTCTTGTTACAGGGTTTGCTGTGGTTACTAAGTTGATTTTTATGTTGAAGGAGACAGCTCTGTGATCCAACTTCACCATTGAGGACATGACAATGGAGGTGGGGGTGTATGGGGAGTTTCTGCAATACTCTCCCATATGGTGAGTTCCAGGTCCAGTATGTTTGAACATCTGGTGGGTCTTTGCACTATCTGGTTAAAGGTATTTGTTTGTGGTAATAAAGTCCAGGAATCATTATGCTTGCAAGTATGAGGCAGTGTAAGTTTCCCAGTCTATAGAGGGATCGTTAAAGTCTCCCATGAATAGGATATTTGGTTTAGGGGTCAGTGTCTCCAGTAGGCCTAGGTGCAAGCTGAGGGAGTCTAGGCTCATTCAGCTTGCTCAGATATGGTATTGGACTTTGTCTATGGTGATTTGCACATGAATACATTCCAGAGCATGTCCTATTTAACCAACATAGAGTCATGCTTGTTCCTGATATAGATTGATGCTCCTCCACCTTTAGTCCCTGTCTGTGCAGCTGATGGTCTAACTGTGTGGAAGACACTGAAGCCTTGTGCTGCTGTAATACTTTCTCCAGATTCAAACCTCATGTCAGTAAAGTAAAAATACAGAGGATAACTTACACGGTGTGGAGTTTCTTGTTTAGGCTCCTAGCACTTAGCAATAATGCCTTTAGGTTGATTTGGGTTTTATTTGCTGTGTTGGGAGGTTTGTCAGTTTGACATTGCCTAAAATGGTTCTAAGGGGATCATACCTCTCAAAGCCAGAAAGAAGGGGGTCAAAAGCCCCAAAACATGAACAGAGTTTAAATATTGCTTCTATAAACATAGAAAGTTGCTACAATAACAGGGTTGGCTTTATTATGTATTTTCTGAAGGATATAAAGTCTGAAACTCAAATGTCTGGCATTATTTAGTATTATTTAGTGACTTCAGTCTTCAATGAGTTGACAAAAAAAACACAGATTTGATCCAGAACAGACCAAAAATTTGAGGCAGAAATAGGAACATTATGTAAAAATTTGTACAGTTGAGAGGTGTGACGGGGTTGATAAAGTTTTAGCCAATACTGAGAAGCCTAGAGAACACAGGTGCAGACTATTGTTTGCAAAACAATGTGGTCTATTAACCATATCATTCCATGCTGACAAATATTGAACCCCCCTCAAAAAATACCAGAAATTAAGCCAGTTATTGAAGTCAATCATCTTTTGTTCATAATGTGGCATCATCCCTTGTGAAGGTAGAATTCTGCTCAATGAAAGCCACATACCTGCCTGAGACACATATTCAGAGAGATCTACAATATCTCCCTTCATATAGTCCAGAGAAGTATGGTGCAGGCTGCTAACTCCCACATGGACTATGACAGAATCATACTGGCACCTGTGATGTAGTGACTTGAGTGCGTGCATGATTTGGCAGATCCTGGCTCCAGATAACCGTTATCTTCTCCTTGCTCATTCGGGTGAGTGGGCATCTGTGTGTCATGTAATGGAGTCCCTATGACAAGGGGCGGGGCATCTGTGTGTCATGTAATGGAGTCCCTATGACAAGGGGCGGGGCATCTGTGTGTCATATAATAGAGTCCCTATGACAAGGGGCGGGGCATCTGTGTGTCATATAATAGAGTCCCTATGACAAGAGTCCTGGGTAGTGTGTTTGCTTGCTTATGGGGTTTGCTGTTGGGGCTATAGCAGTATGTTGGTATTTGGGGTTGATTTTGATAAGTGCTTTACATTGCTGAGGATAAGTGTTACTGTTTATAGGCTTAGGAAGTCTTTGAAGTTTAGAAAGATTTCTTTTTAGTGCCTTAGCTTAGGTTGGTATGTATGTATGTGTGGTGGACTCTATGTGTGATGGATGTAGTGTGTGTGTTCTTGACAATCTTGTTTGCATGAGAGATTTTTGCCTCTAGTGAAATGGTTTGTGTGCATCTCTCACATACTATGTTTTTTTAAGGATTAAATGGTTGTCTGCGAACATGAGACAATTGCTACATTGTCTCAGAATGCCCATATTTTCCAAGCTGGCTACGGAGACATTTGGAAATTGCATATCCATGTTGTCTGGTCCTATATTTGCGTTTGCTTCTAGGTCATGGATTAGACTACATGGAGGTCTCCTTGGATGGTCTCTGGGGTTTGGAACTAGATTAGATTAGATTGTGGTAACATTTGATAGCAATGCTGTTTAATGAGCAGGAGACAATTTGTAGTAAGAGAGGTTTACTCAAGTGCAATACTGGTTCGCTGGGTGGGCAACAATGGGTGGGAAAGTGGATATAAAAAGTGTATAACCCCTGTTAAAATGCCAGGTTTTTGTAATATAAAAAATGAGATGACAATAAATCATTTCAAATCATTTTCCACCTTTTATGTGACCTATAACCTGTACAATTCAACTGAAAAACAAACAAATCTGCTAAGGGAAAAAATATAAAAAAATAAAAAAACATACATTACGCTGGTTGCATAAGTGTGCACATCCTTAAATTAATACTTTGTTGTATGTGCGCACCCTTAAACTAATATTTTGTTGAAGCACCTTTTGATTTAATTATAGCATTCAGTCTTCTTGGGTACACACCTGCCATCAATTAAAGAGAGTCTGATTGACCCCAAATAAAGTTTAGCTTTCCTAGTAGGATTTTCCTGACATTTACTCAGTTGCCTGCTATAGCATAAGCCATGGTTTGCACAGCGCTTACAAAGCATCAAAGGGCTCTGATTGTTGAAAGGTAACAGTCAGGAGAAGGGTACAAAACAATTTCCACAGCATTGGGTATACCATGGAACACAGTTAAGACAGTCATCAGAAAGTGGAGAAAATATGGGACAACAGTGATGTTGCAAAGAACTGGATGTCCCTCCAAAATTGATGAAAAGACAAGACAAAAACTGGTCAGGGAGGCTGCCAAGAGACCTAAAGCAACACTGAAGGAGCTGCAGGAATTTCTAGCAAGTACTGGTTGTGTACTACATGTGACAACAATCTCCTGTATTCTCCATATGTCTGGAGTATGGGGTAGGGATGCAAGACGGAAGCCTTTTCTTACACAGAAAAACATCCAGGCCTGGCTAAAATTTGCAAAACAATACATCAAGTCTCCCAAAAGCATGTGGGAAAATGTGTTATAGTCTGATAAGACCAAGGTTGAACTTTCTGGACACAATTCCAAAAGGTACATTTGGTGCAAAAATAACACTTCGCATCACCAAAGGAACAGCATCCCCACGGTGAAGCATGGTGGTGGCAGTATCATGTTTTGGGGTTTCTTTTCTTCAGCTGGAACTGGGGCTTTAGTCAAGGTGGAGGGAATTATGAACAGTTCAAAATACCAGTCACATTTGGCCCAAAACCTTCAGGCATCTGCTAGAAAGTTGAAGATGAAGAGGAATTTCACCTTTCAACAAGACAATGACCCGAAGCATACATCCAAATCAACAAAAGAATGGCTTCAGCAGAAGAAAATTAAAGTTTTGGAATGGCCACTATATCCACTGTAAATAGGTTACACAACCGACAACAGCAATGAAAGAGGGGAGGAAGGGGCTTTGGAAGTCAGATTACCACAGGGGGCAGAAGCCAAAGACACAGCCTTTTAGAACCACAACAAGAAAAGGGTGAGAGGGTTGAGGAAAAAAAAAAGTCAAACTGAAGCCCAAGTTCTGTGCCTAGAATTTCAGAAACTTTAAGCTTAATACCTTAGTGGGGGTGGGGGTGGAACAGACTTGAAAAACAGGGAAAAAGAAGTAGCAAGGTGAACATAAAGGCATTATATTGCAACTTTAAGCAGGTATATATAGATATAAAAAGTCCTGAAACACAAACCCTGGAGCAGAATTCACAATACTGCCGCTACTACAGATCTGTGAATAATGCTACAGGATTATTCAGATTCAGAATACCAAACATGTAATTCTAGTTATGGAAATAGAAGTGCTGTAAAATGTGTAAACAATGCAAAAATCTTACAGTAATACACAGTCTTCATACAACTACAAGACTAAGGTCCCAGAATAAACTGAAAAAATGCAAGCAGATAAATTGACAAAAAGCAGAGAAGTACAAAAAAGCATCACCACACGTTGGTGTAAGTGCAACTTACAGTATTAAAACATAATTTAAATAAAAAAGCCCCCCCCCCCTTTTGATGAAAAAGTTGTATATCACACCTCTCAGAGTTTTGAACAAAAGACCAAAAGGACAAGCTGAGGCCTTAATGAGATTTGAACTCATGATCTTTGGTTTACTAGACCAGTGCTCTAACTTCTCAGCTACTGTCTGTGAGTATTTAGAAACAGTAAAAAGTGTGGCTGTCAGAGGTGTATATTACAACTAGGGAGAGCTGGGTGCATATTCAGAGGCAGTAAGATATAATCGAGTTGAGAGGCTTTCATTGTATGAGGGCTCCACTGCAGTCAGTGAGATCTCAGTGTATAGTCACAGGTAGACAACCACAATACACTCTACTCACACCCAGGAATCAGACTGTCAGAAAGTATATACAAAAATAAAATCACTTTATTTGCAGACTAAGCGCTTTCATTCTAAAAAGAACTTCATCAGAATCTGGTTACATTAAGATAGACAAGGGTTTAGATAATAAAATGGTAATGGTATTACCACTCATCAACCAATCCCCTCGAAATATTAATTAATGACCATGAGAACAATTCATATTGAGCAATTATTCTTAAAAAATATATATATATCCACTCAAAAAATACAATAATACATAAAACAATGTGTTCAACATTACACTTTGAATACATAAAAAGTGTTAAATAATCCTAAGTCAATGGTACCAGGAATCATAACTGTCTAGCTTTTAAAGTCACAATACTGTTAATTGAAAGTTTATCATTAAGTCTTGGCCTAACAGCAGCATTCAATTTCATTTACCAAAATAATTCCTTTGCCTCTAACCGAGACTCACATAGGCCACCTCTCTCATCTTTTTGTACCTTTTCCAGGCTAAAAATAAACATTTTCTTTTTGAAATTTTGATAGGATAGAGAGTATTTAACCAAGGTGTTTGTGAATTGTTTTGGCAAATCTTTTTTAATTCTTATAAATGGCCAGGTCCAAAGATCATGTTCTATTTCTCCATTGTTGAAATTGAAGACTTTGAAGAGATGAAATATTTCCTTATTTTTTACGACAGGTGTTTTATTGGTGTATTAAGTGAATTTTTTATTCATTGGATATGTTATGCCATTTTATGTCTTGTGCTTACTTGATGTATTGGCTGTGGGATTACGTGGGGTTTGTCATTTTAAGGATGTTTGTTACAATGTCATATGATGTTCTTTAACTGTTATATGCTACGAGTTTTAAAATGTTTTTTGCCTGTTGAAGTTCTGTCAATGCAGAACAAAAGCGCTTACCTGTTGTATTAAACCTTTTGCATATTTTTATTAGCAGTCTGTATTCAACTGGACATGTTTTCGTTATACTTAATTTGCGCAGATTTTTTTGTTTGATATATAAATCTACACTGTTTGCACAAACCACATTGGTCATGCCATGTCTATTAATCTGTGCCTTGGGTCTCTCAAAAATGTCTTTAATATTTCTCCCCCTCTTATAAATAATGGATGGAATTTTACCTAACTTGTCCTTTAGATTAACTAAGTCCATCATTAACTTCTAGTTATTGTAAACCATATCTTTCACTTATCCACTTCCTGCCCCATAGGATAAAATCAAGTCATTTTGTAAATCACGATGCTGGTAGCACCAGGACTGTGATTTAAAAATCCACTAGATAAAATAGGTTTAAATTTTATCCACATGTATAGTTTCAGCTCATCCATTACATCATGAATCAAGCTTGATACCCTTGGTCCAAAAACAGTCTACCAAGGAATTTCATTTCAGGCTCAAACACTGTATAATCCCATATGAGTCTTGCTAAACAAACAAATTGTCCCCTGATTAAATTTCTTATTTATTTATTTGCAGTTTATTAACCAGGGAAGTCCACAGGGCCATATTGAGCCCATTTTCAGTGGAGGCCCAAGGAGAAAATCTCCACAGCAATAGAAAAGATTACACATTATGAAATAGTAGAATCTTAAGAAGAGTTATACAATTACAATAATGAGTCATTAATATATTGTAACATGTACAGAAATTGATATCAAACATAGACATTTTACAGATCAAGTTTTAAAACTTAGCTGTTAGTAAACATTGTCGTTTTTATTAGCAAAAGGTTTTTTTTTTTTGGAGGGGTAAAGGCAAATATAAAGAGTGACTAGGCAATATATTGAGAGAAGGCAGACATATTGAGTAGTGAGGCAAGTATAGTGAGGAGTTAAGAAGTTTTATATAGCAGTTTGCCAAGGTGGATGGCAACTGTTATGATATAGGAAACAATTAGAAAAAGTCCCCTTTCTATACATATTAGACTCATATTTGACTTCTGTAACATTTTTCTTAATTCTTTGTTCCTTCTGTGAAATTCAATTAAACCGACAGTCTTATTGAACTAAAACTGTTTGTAAGGAATTGAATTTTAAATTACTTTCTTTCTGAAGATCAACCCCCTACAGAAATGCTACATAGATTAATTGCCCCTACGCTCAACCATTGTCTTTTTTGAGAAAATATGTGAGAATGATTTTAGAGCTTTTGAGGGGACAGCTAACAAGAAGTGATACTACAATTTCATCAGCGAACAATTTTCCTTGCTACACAAGTTATCTAAAGACTCAAATCTAAGGATTATGACACCAGATAAAGTTGGGGGGGGGTTGTTTTGATGAATAGCATAGACTATTCAGCTAAGATATACCAATATTTGAATAATGACAATTTTTTGATATGGTATCTAGGAATGAGGTTTTCATTTCCTATAGAAAAATTGATCAATGGTTGGAGGATATTTTTCATGAGGGAAGGATCTTGAAAGTGGGTTTTGATTATTTGTATGTTGAGAAACCATTAGTGCCTTCCAGATTTTAGATTCTGAAAACCCATAAGGATGTCCCTGATCCCCCGCTTAGACCGGTTGTCAGGACAGGGGGTTTGAAGACGGAACCTTTGGCTAAATGGATGGACCATGAACTAAAGGAATTTTTTGTTGATAAAACACACATTTTAAAAGTGTTATGGCATTGTTTATCCCAAACCTTACCAGAAGGATATTTATTTTGTGACTGTGGATGTGAAACATCTGTTATTGATCGTTCCTCACAGACTAGGGATGGAGTGGTTTGAGGAAGCCTTGACCACTGGCTCTGAATTATCGAAAGATAAAATAGATATACTTTGTGAAATGATGGAAATTGTTTTGGTGAACAATTTTGTATTTTTTGATGGAGATTATTACAAACAAATCAAAGGAGTGGCAATGGGTGCCTCTTCTGCCCCCTCAACATGGTTTTGTGGATTTGGGAGACGTCTTTTATTTTTAACAGTAAGGCTTCAACATCCATCAACCTATATCTAAGATACCTTGATGATATCCTTATTTTTTGGGATGGGTCCAAATAATTATTGATTAAATTTATAATTATTTGAAAACTACAGTTCCTTTTTTTTAATTTACCAGCAGCTATAATTTTGAGTCTATTGACTTTTTGGATGTGACGATTAAGAAAAATGTTACAGAGAATAAATATGAGTCTAATATATATATATATATATATATATATATATATATATATATATATATATATATATATAAAGGGACTTTTTCCTAATAGTTTCCTACACTTTAACAGTTGCCATCAACCTTGGCAAAAAAGAAATTTAATCAAGGGACAATTTGTTCATTTATCAGGATTCATATCAGATGGAAGTAAATGATGGACTTATTTGATCTAAAGGACAAGTTAGGTGAAATTTCATACATTATTTATAAGAGGGGGAGGAATATTAAAGAAAATATTGAGAGACCCAAAGCCCGGAGTAATACACATGGCATGACCAAATGTAGTTTGTGCAATCAATGTAGATTTATATATAATGGACCTAATATTACAATTGATTCCTATCCATTAGTTATAACGAATAATGGCAGATTTCATTGTAATAAGGCAAGAGTAGTATATTTAGTCAAATGCCTCAATTGTTCTACAGACATAGGGAAGACTGAAAGGCAACTGAAATTTAGGATTTATGAGCCGAATTTTAATTTATATAGAAACTATGCAGCATTTTCTGGTTTCTAATTCCTGTGAGTGACTGATTCCAGTTGGTAAGCCCAGTGCTAGAAAAGGATATTTCATTTCTGACTATATTGAATTGAGGAGTAATATGAGTGACATCATATTATTCATTATCTTTGATTGTATAACTGGGAGTTTTATGTTACAGTTTTGAGTGTAATGGCAGGCAGTGATGTAGGTAGATCTTTCTGAAGAGCATTCAAGCATGAAATGAGGTAACTCTGCCTGTTATCAGAAGCCAGTGCTTTTTCTGCAGTAGTGTGTACTGATGAGTTATGGGGTCTACCTACCAGATGAATATGCACATACTATTCTCAGCAGTTTGGCAGCTGCTTGTATCATTGACAAGTGTAAGTGAGATAGACCATATGCTCTAAGATTGGCCTGAGAATGGTCCTTGTCAGGGATTTCCTTATATCAAGTGTGAGCAGGTTTGTAATGTTATTGCTTAACTGAAATATTATTTGTCAACTGCTATTTTGGTGTGTTCTTTAAAGAAAAAAGTGGGATTAAAAATTAAGAAGAAGACCTGATTACTTTTTGAGTGATGCATATTTGATGACATTGTTAGGCAGGTCCCTTATATACCAATTTTTGTGCCATGTCAAATACCATCAATACAGATTTGCTAGGATTGACAGATGATTTAATCCATGAAGTCCAGTGGCTTACAGATGTGGAATCTGACTGTAGTTTGTTCTGTTGACTATCAGAAGATGAGTTATGTGAGCAGAGTAGCACCAGATGTTCAGTGTAAGAGTTAGATTTAAAGAGGGCAGATCTTGTTTTATATCAATTAGGAGTACTGAAAACAGGACTGGTCCCAATATTGATCTTTGTGGGACTATACATGAAAGGAATGTGATATCAGAGATAGACTTAATAGCTTCTATTAGACTTGGAACCAGGATAGATTGCCTGGGCTGAAGTCATGTAATAACAGGGGGGGGTGGTTAACAGATTCCAAGGCATGTATCATGTATGTAAATGCAATAGCTGCATGCATTCCATTGTCCTTGTTATTTTACGTACTTTCAGTGACTGTGTAGATGGCTTCCATAGTGCTGAAGTTATTTTGCAAGCTCTGCTGTATATCAGTAAGAAGTCCGTATTTGTTTAGTGGTCCACAATTTGTTAGACGTTTATCTTCTCAATGAATTTTACCTTTGAGTTAGATGTTTGTAATTGGGCTAACATCTTAAGGGGAGTTAGGGATGGTGTGTTTGACAGGAAGATGATGAAAGTCTGTTAACACCTATAGGGTGTGGGATGTCAGAACCCCTAGCAGCTTATACACATCTTGCATTCCAGAGCATTTTCTGAAAAATAAACTTAAAAAAGCATATGATAAACAAATGTAAATACGTTGTGAACAATAAAAGCTATTACAACTTTACAAATAGCAATGTTATTAGTAAGAAATCTTCTTTGCAGTGGTAATAGTGCATTCATAGTCTTTTCCATAAATATTGTAATATATTAAAATGCATACAAACCCCAAATTATATTTTTTGTGAACTTTCAAAAACGAATGCTCGTATCTTGAAAACTGTACAGCGTAGACATACATGGTTAGAACACTTGAGTTAACTAGACATAAGCTTTCACATGACAGCAATAAGTTTCTGTATAAATACATGTTTATTGAGATATTTACAGAAATATGAAAACATATGCTTAATTGTATAATTAGAAAAACAAATAATACTGGATATCTCTAAAGATGAGAAACTTACAGTGCAAACATCAAAGACAGTTTTCTTCAACAACATTTGAAGTTTCAGTTAATGACCTGCAGCAGTTTGTAAGTCACTCTGTCTTTGAAATATTAAGTACATATGGACATATTGCTTATTTTCATAATTAGTAACAGACAACTAGCAAACAACTAGCAATAGTTCCAGTATAGTGTGATGTAAACCAGCATTTTCAATGAATTGTTCTGTCTCCCACATTGGTGTTTCACTTCATACACCTCAATAACATGTAGGTCTCTCAGTTATGAAAGTATGGACATAAATGTGAAATATGAATAATAATAGGTGGCAAACAAAGATTAATTTCTCTACTGCGGGTCATCCTAGACTAATAATCTTATTGTCATTTTTTTACAACTCCTCACCCTTTCTAATACTTCCTATTATCAGCTGTTAAGTCACTTACTTAAAGAAGCCAGATTCAAAAAAATGTTCTGGATGCCATAAGGCCATATGGGCATGAGCAGGAAGTGTACAAAAAAGGTGTTTTAGGCTTGAGTGAGTTAATTGAGAGGGCGGTATTCCTGTTGCATGTAACATGTTGAAGAGATAGGCCAGGTGTTTTGATCTTTGAGTCACAATCTTATGGAGTGCAGGATGAAGCTTGTGGTTGGTGCTACTCTTTTTTATCATTTTTTTCAGAGTTTTAGTTTTTTTTTTTTTGGCTTTTATATCGTAGAAGAGAAACAGTGCTGTTAGGAAGGTTAATGTCTGGCACCATCTGCATAGATGGCATAGTATTGTTTGCTATGTAGATGTTACCCTGGATGACATAAAGTTTTTGTATTCAATGAAAAATAAAATGGAAGGGTTTTAACAGCTGTTGTGGGATTTATCTGTTATTTCTTTTATGCTTTTCAGTAATGTTTTGGAGATGATGCTAAAACTTTTTGTTTGTTTGCAAGACATCTTGCTTTGGCTGTATTTGTAGCAATTCTACATTTTAATGAGTTCTAAGAACATTCGGTGCAGATTGCTGTTTAAAGGATTATTTTCCATTTTTTCTATATCTTTTTTTCTGCATTTGTTTAACATCAAGACCCCACCCATCAGCCAGACCCATTTGTACTCTCCAGTGTAGGGGACAGCTGCTTACCTCTCAACCTCTTAGTGCAAGAAATCTGAACAAAACCTGACAAAATGGGGGGACAAAGACCTAAAAATAGGGACAGATTTTAAAAATTACTCTTATAAACTTAGAAAGTTGCTTAATTAACAGCGTTTGTGTTAACATACATTTTCTGAGGGATTTGAAGTCTGAAACTCAAATGTATGTCATTACTTGGTGGCTTCAATCCTTAGATCATCCCACTGATTTGCCAGAAAACCACAACTTGTATGAGGAACAGATCAAAAATATGAGGCAGAAATCTGGACATTCTGAAAAAATCTTGACAGTTGAGAGGAATGGACAGCTGATTGTAGGAGGTCATTATAAGGACAGCCATTGCAGTGGTTAGTGCCTTTGCTAACATCTGGATAATGATGGTCTTTTCTAGTATGGTCTCAACTCCACTCCACTGCGTAATTGATAAGCAACGTGTATCACTGTGTGAGGCATTATACCCTCCCCTTGCAAGTGCATGCTCCCATGTATACACAGCAAGGGCTACTGTGGTCACGGTTTGGTGAACAAATACTGACCATTGGGCTACCCTTGTGATGCCACCACTCCTTGGAGGGACTGTAGTATTGGATGGTGCTGGTCTGCCCTCTCCCCTTGAGGATAGGTACACCTACCCTCCTCATACTTTTCAATCTGTTAGGGCAAGAAATCTGGACAAAGCCTTACATAATGGGTAGACAAAGGTCCAAAAATGGGGACACATTTTAAATATTGCTCTTAAAAACTTAGAAAGTTGCAAGAATAACAGGAATTGTGTTAGCATGTATTTTCTGAAAGATATGAAGTCTGAAACTCAAATGCACGTCATTATTTAGTGACTTTAATCCTTAGATCATCCCAGTGATTTGTCAAAAAAACCCCACAATTTTTATGAGGAACAGACCAAAAATATGAGGCAAAAATCTATACAGTTGAGAGGTATAACTCTCCTCACACCAGCCGGGTAGACACCCAAGCTGCTAAATGAACTTGTGTCAGCTGGGCTGTAGTCAGGGCTTTATCTCTCTTTATCAATGGAGTTTGATTGTTTCCACTCTTTGCAAGCTGTATTTCAGATTGATTAGGACTATGACAGCAGCAGCAACCTGAGATCATTTTATACCTCTAGCCCCTCTGTGCACAAGGAGAAAGAAATAATCTTGAATTGTATACAGCTTAATAATAAAAATAATAATAATAATAATAATCCTGCCATCACCCAGAATGATACCACAATACAAGGACAAAATGATTGACTTCAACAATTGGCTAAGTTTCTGGTGTCATTCTAGGGGGATCCAGTATCTGTCTGCCTGGGACGACATGATCGACAAGCCATGATGCTTTGCCAGAGATGGCCTGCACCTGTCGCCCCTGGGATTCCGGATACTGGCTAAGCCTCTTGCCACCCCTATAGTGCCTTTTTTAGGCAAGGTTCAAATGACAAATTCACCACCGTAACAGGTACAAGCAAGCAACATCTGAGGGTAATGCTACTCAATGCTAGAAGTCTAAACCTCAAAATGCACTCACTCCAAGCACTCCTTAAAATGGAGAACATTGACATCTGTGCAGTGACAGAAACCTGGTTCAAAGCTCCAGAAAGCACCCCTGCATTACCTGGCTATAATTCATACTGCACCTTTCGGCCACCTAACCCATATTCATTAAGGATATCCACACCTCCAGGCTAGTTGCACAGCATAATGCATCCGGGATTATCCAAGTGCAACTAACTCTGGGCAAGACTGCAATCCAAATTGTAGCTTACTACAGACCCCCCACCATGCCCCAGGATTCCCACTCCTCATTTTTTGATACACTGGAAAGTATTAGGGTACAACCGAACACCCTAATAATGGGTGATTTTAACTACCCCACCATTAACTGGGAAAACTACTCATGTACCAGCTGTTTTGCTCAATATTTTCTGGAATTCATAAATTCCAATGCCTTGGATCAACTTATTCACACCCCCACCAGGGGCAGCAATATCCTAGACCTGGTCATTACCAACATGGGCAACCGATGTTCCACACCAGAAGTCAGTTCCTCATTGGCCAGATCCGACCACAAGCTAATCACCCTAGACATCCACATCCAACTCCCACCCCCAATTAGGGAAACCACCATAAAAAACTTCTCCAAGGCCAACTTCACACTTCTTAAGACAGAAGTGGTAAACTTCTTGACACCCATGCAGATGGACAATAGAGGTACAACTGCTGAATCCTACACAAATGCACTTTATAAACACTTACACGAGTGCATGGATCATGCTATCCCTAATAGAACCAAAATGCTATCCTACAAAAAAAAGGAAGCCAATCTGGTGGTCCTCTGCCATAAACAAACTCTACAACAGAAGAAAGAAACTGTTGCAAAAAAGAGTAAAATCCCATGACTGGAGGAACTCCCTGGTCAACCTCAGTAAGAAGCTGAGATCCCTCATAAAATCCTCCAAAGCTAGTTACGAAAACAAAAATTGCCACTGACTCTAAAGACAACCACAAAGCATTCTATAGCTATGTCAAGAATCTCAATGACAACACTCAGATCTGCTCTGAGTTACAGCACAATGGCACTAAATATACAGAACCAACTAATATTGCCAACATCCTGGCAGATAGGTTCAGTGCTAACTTTACCCCCCCCCCCCATCCCCTAGAGGGCCCATCTCTATACCGGAAGAATGCAAAGTTCCTGTAATCACTGCTGCACAGGTAAAAAACACACTCTCCAAAGCCAAGAACACAGCATCCATGGGACATGACAATATCCCGGGCTGCGTTCTACATGAACTACAGAATGAACTGGTACCGTACCTAAGGACCATGTTCAATCATAGCCTCACCTCAAGCTCTGTGCCCACTGAATGGCACACCATGACTGTTATCCCACTCCACAAAGGGGGAGCCATGACGGACCTCAGGAACTACCACCCCATTAGCCTGATGAGCCTGGTCTGCAAGGCCATGGAACATATCATCATGGAACTCATAAACAAAGACATTGGTAATCTCCAAACTCTGGACCCTACCCAGTTCGGATTTTAAAAGGCAGATCATGTCTCCTAAACCAGATTGACTTCTTTGAAGCAGTCACCAAAGCCATAGATGAGGGTAAAGTGGTTCACACAGCTTATCTAGATCTTGCCAAGGCTTTTGACACCATTCCCCACTCTGGAATTATAGATAAGCTCACTAAACTAGGTATAAATCCCTATGTCACAAGATGAGTTGCCAACTGGCTCATGGACAGAACCCACACTGTGAAAGTAGCAGACTCCAAATCCAACTTCAGACCAGTGACAAGTGAAGTACCACAGTGTTCAGTTCTGGGTCCCCTCCTGTTTGGTATCTACTTCTCTGAAGTACAGGCTAACACAGAAGGTCTTTGGCTAACAAAGTTTGCAGATTACTGCAAACTCTGAGCCATAATCAAAACTCCTAACGATGTGGACATACTACAAAAGGGCCTCACTGAGACAGATGCCTGGTGTCAAAGCCATGGCCTGAAGCTCAATATCAAAAAGTGTATTGTCATCCCCTTTGGTAAAAACTCTGTACCCATGAACTACCACATAGCTGGTAGTGAACTTAATGCTGAAAATGTGATAAGAGACCTTGGGACACAGGTGGACAGTAGTCTCTCCTTTGATAATCACATCACCAAAGTGGTCAAGAAATCCTTCTACGTGGTTCACCTCATCACAAAAGGTTTCTCATCCAGAAAAAAAGAGGTCATTGTTCCCCTCTACTCATCACTCATTAGACCCATTATAGAATACAATGACCCTTTTGGTATGTACCTCACAAGACATCTACAACAAATGGAAAGGCCACAGAAATACATCACAAAGAGGATTACTGGCCTCAAACATATGCCCTACGCAGGCCGTCTCAAAAAACTCCAGCTTTAGTCCGTCGCATATCGCCTACTCAGAGGCGATCTCTGCCTAACATACAAAGCTATGTCAAACCCAGAGCTGTTGGACATGCTCCACTTAAAGAAATCCCAATCCCTCCGAGCTACACGCTCTAGGGACCTAAACCTTGTCACCACAATAAACAGAACATGCTGGAGGGATAGATTCCTGTCCCAGAGAGTTCCCATACTCTGGAACAGACTACCTATCTATGTCAAACAGAGCTCCTCATCAGCACTCTTCAAGTAAAATCTTGATGATTATATGGGAAATAAGAAATTCACCCCAGGGATCACTTCTGTGGCTCTGCTCGACAGGGGCACAGGAAAATAATTTTCTTGGGTGGCGAAAGCCAGGGTACATTTTTGGCTAGGCTTATATAGGCCCTAGGGCCAATAGCCTAGTACCTAGCTATGAACCTATGAATAATAATAATAACAATAATATACATGAGCAAGTTCTGGATCACTTTTTGGTATAGCTGAGTCCAATCTATAGATCTTAAGTGATTGAGAAAGTTATTCTGCATGCTTTCAGGAACAGATCTACCACAAATACACTGTGGTGAGTTTCTCCCTGTTTTTGAAAACCTGGACTGATGAAGCAGGGCGTGGTCCAATATTCCAATATGCAGGAACAAAAGTAACCCCTGTTCACTTATTCCATTATGTAGGAACAAAAGTAACCCCTATTCACTTATTATATTATGCAGGAACTAAAGTAACCCCTGTCCTTGGCCCTTCATAAAGATATGCAGTGCACTCTCTTTGCCAGGGTCAGTTTCACGGACTGAAGTCCAGCATAATTTAATGATTCAACATGGAATTGTTGTAGCATCTTTCAGCACTGGCCAGAGGTTTCACTTCAGTAGGGACTTTTTCTTAGTGTGGATTTTATGCCCAAGGAGTGTATAAGCAAAGACAATGACAGTGAAATATATAACAGAGACATTGGCTGTTACTTTATCTGTGTTAATACTGTCTGGCTTTGTGTTCACCAAGCTTCCACTGGCCCATATTGCAAGTAGAGCTCTTCTGCGACTCTTATTCCCCTGTCCCTGAGCTCACATTGTATAATCATAGAATTTACAAGGCAAGTGGGCCAAGTGGCCATTTAGGTCTTGCATGTACCCACTATTGGACCTTACCTTCATTTTCAAGGCCAGCCATATTGCGGGTGAATTTATGAATTCCGATCAAGTGGTCTAATTCCTTCTTAAAGGAAGATAGTGTGCCACATTGCTTGAGATGGAGAGGAAGTTTCTTTCAGAGAAGGGGTAGTCATTATATAATGATTCTACCTTTCCACAATGATTTATTTATTTTCTGAAACAGGTTCAGATCTCTGCTTCCAGTGTTCTCTGGACTGTTTGATTTGTGGAGAAATAAGAGATCTTGGACTGATGGATCCCTTATGGCCTGGAAGATAAGGCACAAATTGGCCCTAAGAAGTCTGTAAGATGTTGATTACAGAGACAAGGCCAACAACCTTTCCTGGTTGCTCAGGTTCTATATGCCCATGATCTTTTTTGTCAAGGACTTTTGGGGTCCCACCAACTGCTTGACAGGTTTAGTAAGCTGCATCCAAAGGGGGCATTATATTCAATGGGGTCTATATTATATCCTCGAATGCTTAAAAAAGTGAACGCTGATTGATCGAACTTATTTTCACGAAACTGCAAAATATCAAAGCAGCAGAAACTCAATTTTTTTCCTAGGGAAAGAATTCGGTTGTGTTATGGTGGAAAGTTACCGGTCAGATTCAGGTAAGTGTGCGATTGTGTGGATGTGAGTGTTAGGGTGATTTAGGTGAGTTAGGGTTAGGGCTCGGGTTAGGTGTGTGTGCGATTGAGTGGACATGAGGGTTAGTGCGGATTTAAGTGAGTTAGGGTTAGGGAGCGAGTGAGGTGAGTGTGCGATAGTGACGGACCTTAGGGTTAGGGTTTGGGTTAAGGTAAGTGGGTAGTTAGTGGTGTGTGCATAGTTTAGTGTAGGGTTAGGTATCAGATTTTAGGTGTATGTGTGTGGATTTCTGTTTGTTTGGTGTGCTTGTGTTGTATGTATGTGTTTTGGATCGGCGATTTTTTTTTCCCTGGGAAAAAAATCGCTGATCTGACAGTTTGAGATTGTAAGCTTTCGCTTAAATTAGGTCGGTCAATTAGCATTCGCTTTTTTAATCTTTCGATGATATAATATAGACCCATTCAATGATGGGCCTGAGCAGCACAGAATATAGAGGGGTAAGGACTTCTTTGTATCTAGAGGAAATACCCTTTGCAATGACCTGTGCCAAATAGCAAGATTTTCAGACCACTGTTTTCTGAAGATAATAAAAGAAGAGAGAGTTATCTACCCATATTCCAAGGTCTCCCAGAACATCTTCATTTTGGAGTGGAGTGTTTTCTATACAACAAGGTGGGTGGAGGATTTGTTTGCCAAATGCAGCAGTATTGCATTTCTTATCATTTAGTTTTGCCCATTTTCAGAGCACCAACTATTTATAAGTGCATGTTTGCTTTATATGATCTGCACATCAGAAAGGGAGTTAAGCATAACACCCAGTTTGCAATCATCTGCAAATTTCTTATCCAGAGTTTTCCATTTTTGATTTGAGATGAGAGAAGTATATTGTGAGTAGCAGAGATTCCAGCACGGATTCCTGCGGTACTTCACCAGTTGCCTTCATGCTCTTTGAGCACATGCCTGGCATTCTGTTCTCCAGCCCGTTATTTAATTATTTATCCATCTGTCTTCATAGGAGTCATTTTAGAGAGTATTTAGCTTGTTGATAATGTTTGCATGTGGTACCCTTACAGAGCAGGCTGGTCAAGCTGTTGGGTCTGTAATTCCCAGGGTCCATTCCTTGTTTGAGTGGTATCACAACGGCAGTGTGCTGTGCCGTGGCCTTGCGCAGATTAAATAGTTGTAGGACTGAGTCCACCATTGCATGTTTAGTGCAGATCAGCAGGCAGCCTGGTACATTATTAGGACCCAGAGAGGCTGGGTTCTTTGTTTTAGACAGTAATGCAACCTGCAGCTTGCATGTCTAGCTACATGGGTAGTTATGGTTTTGTTGCATCAGTGGCCTTGCCAAGAAAAAACAGAAAACCCACAAAAATAGCTATACCAGTAAATAAATAGATAGTGATAAACTGAATTTGATGTCTGCTCCTTCTTGACTTTAATCAGTGTCTGAAGCTTTACAAATTTGGGCCCCATCTTAACAGTACTGGCATTTCAACAGAAGCATCAAGCTTACTGATTGTCTGACTGCTCATGCAGGGGGAGAGACATGCATTGCATTTAACACAGCAGTAAATTCAGATATGCAGCCTTCTATGAGGACAAGCAAATGGCAGCACTGTTTTTCATTGAAATATCAGCTTGCACGTGCCAGTTTGGAGCATGAAGTGTATGTAAGTGTGCTTTTACCTTTCAAAAATTACCTTATTCTGCAATAACAGATTCTATGGAGAGACTCACTAAACTGGATATTTTTTGGGACTCATATACTTTATTTATTTATTTTTATTTCAGCTGTGTGTTCTGGCAGTTTAGAACAAAGGATTAATGCAATGATCTGCTAATGAGCTTCATTCTGTATGCCAGGATTTGGCTCCCTCAGCCTCCAGTGGCCTTCTCTGTGCCGCTGAGTAAGTTACATTTCTAGATAGTGCTCCCAGGTCATCCCCAGAAAATAGGCCAGTGTGTAGTGAATTTATCTGGTTTACAGATAAATAAAAGAAAAGGTAAATGCTCCGGTTTAAGTACCTATCTGGATGGTGCAGTGGTGCAGCAGTAGCAATATCGCCTAACAGCAAGAAAAGAGGTTCTCCAGTTTGATTCTCGGCTGAGGGCGCCTTCTGTGCAGAGTCTGCATGTCCTCCATGCATTCGTGTGGGTTTCCTCCAGGTACTCCAGTTTCCTCCCACATTACAAAGACATGCATTGGGAGCATTTCTCCCTGGGCCTCTGTTGAAAATTGGCTTAATTCCAAGTCGGACTTTCCCGATAAACAAATGTTAAATAAAAATAAATAAATGCTCTAGACGCATCAAGACTGAGAATCTATTGTAATTATTTCGCCATTCCTGCTGTAAGAAGACATGTTAGCAGGCTTAGAGACTGTATGTGTTCTAACAGGAATGGTAGGATATGTGAAATAGTTACTGCATACCTGTAGGTGCACAGACTTTATAAAATGATGATGCTGAATAACAGAAGATGTGGACTCTGCAGCTCATTATAACAACACCAAAGGGCATGAACATATTTGACAAGCCTTTAAAAGCTGCTCATCAGAATTACTGAAGGAAGAGCACTCCTGGACCTGGTGTTCTCAAATGGTGAGGGGTGAGGAGCTCAGATGTGGAAGTGAGCACCTGTGCATTGTAGTACATTATTAACTTAGTATATAACCACTGAAGGTGTCACAAATCTAAGCGGATACACCACAAATACGTCGAACAGCTAGCTCACAAGTATTCAGCTCTCCAAGAACATCCAGGTCCATAAACGTTCCAAAGGTTTTTATTGAACAAAAAAACACACAAATAAAATAAAAACGTCGACCTAGGTTTCGTTCACAAAACGAACTTCATCAGAACACATTTGAATGTAGACTGAAACTTTAAATATAAGTGCCTAAGGAACTGATTGGACCTGTTAACCAATGATATTAAAGCACTATGCATTAATATAATTAAATTAATTAAGTTGGGTTACATTAAATTGAGCTGAATTAAACAGTGAGTTACAACACATGCTTCGATTTTCAATGTGCACAAAAACAAAAAAACAAAAAAAGTAACCTTGGCCCACCTGTATCATATTGTAAAAAAATGACAAACATTTGCCCCTATGGTTACCCTTATGCATATTGCATAAATAACTTATTCATACTGTATTGTATGATAGTTATAACTAATTGTGCAACACACGAATACAATACCAAATATAAATGAATAAAAAGTAATATGAAATTAGGTAAGATGAAATTAAATTACCCTTAAATTACAAAAATAATAATACAACACATGCCGCCGGTACCTAAAACACCATGTGAAAAAAATATATATATATATAATCACATGGTAAATGTATTAAAAACATATTATAAAAATATTTGTATAAAAATATATAAAAATGTATATGTGTATATGTTACCTATGAATTCATTCAAGTACTTGCCAATCCTAAACCTATTATCAAATACAACCGTAAATCATACAAAGCCAAATACGTTTTTACAAATGAAGTTACATGTATAAAACCTATATAATGGTGTAATAATTTAGGTGTAATAATTTATAAATTCATGTTGTGTAGGTCAGCTATTTGTATATAAAAAATATATATATAAAAAAAAAAAAAAAAAAAAAAAAAAAAAATGTGAAATATATATATGTATGTAACCACGTATAATAAGATATAAATATACAAATACTAATAATAAATAATATAATAAATATCAATAATGTATAATATAAAATAATTAAAATATGTATAAAATGACTATATTTACTATAATAATGGAGGGGATAAATATAAAATATATAATAAATAATAGATACAAAATAGATAATATCAACACATAATGTATAATATGATGTTCAAAACTATACCAATGTGGTAGATGAATTGTTAAGAGTAACCAATTCGATTAATTATAAGCTCCGTTGTTGTCCCTTATGTAATGTAAAAACTCATTGATATTGTTAGTCTCTTTCCGACATTTTAAAATTCCAAAATTCTTAAAAATATATGCAATTACAGTGTAAACAAAGGTTATATATTCTGTGTAGTATGCAATGTTGTATTCTTTAATTTTTATACAAATATTTTTATAATATGTTTTTAATACATTTACCATGTGATTATATATATATATATTTTTTTCACATGGTGTTTTAGGTACCGGCGGCATGTGTTGTATTATTATTTTTGTAATTTAAGGGTAATTTAATTTCATCTTACCTAATTTCATATTACTTTTTATTCATTTATATTTGGTATTGTATTCGTGTGTTGCACAATTAGTTATAACTATCATACAATACAGTATGAATAAGTTATTTATGCAATATGCATAAGGGTAACCATAGGGGCAAATGTTTGTCATTTTTTACAATATGATACAGGTGGGTCAAGGTTACTTTTTGTTTTTGTTTTGTGCACATTGAAAATCGAAGCATGTGTTGTAACTCACTGTTTAATTCAGCTCAATTTAATGTAACCCAACTTAATTAATTTAATTATATTAATGCATAGTGCTTTAATATCATTGGTTAACAGGTCCAATCAGTTCCTTAGGCACTTATATTTAAAGTTTCAGTCTACATTCAAATGTGTTCTGATGAAGTTCGTTTTGTGAACGAAACCTAGGTCGACGTTTTTATTTTATTTGTGTGTTTTTTTGTTCAATAAAAACCTTTGGAACGTTTATGGACCTGGATGTTCTTGGAGAGCTGAATACTTGTGAGCTAGCTGTTCGACGTATTTGTGGTGTATCCGCTTAGATTTGTGACACCTTCAGTGGTTATATACTTGGTATATACATTTTTTCCACATTATTAACTTAGCTATAGAGTCAAGCTAGTTAAAATGAGGCTTCTACACACAACAAAAGCAGCTTTTGACAAAATGGTGCATTTGCTTTTATGAGCCAGCAAAATGGCATGTAGCACCATCGATGAGCATAGCAGGCATGTGATAGTGACCATTCTTGAAGCATTTATGTGAAAGAAATACAGAAATATAAAAGTAGGAAGGAACACTGTCTCTGAAAGGAAGTGACAGAGAACAGTACCAGTTAAGGCAGAATGCAAAAGGATCTGCACAAAAGATGCCAAGAAATGCAAATGCTTACACTAAAGGAAGAGTAGCACAATTGGTCAAGAGGGGAGTCTTTTTACAAATATAGATAAAAATGAAGGCAAACCAATCACAGCTCATATAAAAATGAATCCTTACAGGAACATTGAAAATAATCAACTTTAATAAAAAATAAATAAAAGTACGCAAACCCTGATTAAGAGCTTTTTTGTGAAAATACATTGTCATGTTACATGAGTGACTTTCAGTTTTCCTGTGATGTTGTTTTTTAAATAATAATTTATAAATATATAAAGAATAAAAAAGACAGGGGTGAGGACCCTGGGTGGGGGACAGAAAATAATACTGGAAAAGAAAGTCTTTTAAATGTATATTTTGCTCAGTATTCCTGCAGGAATAAAAGGGTAATTTCCCAAACAGAGGTGAGGGGAATGCCCACGATAAGATGGCTAATCCCAAATGCTTTTGAACAGAGCAAAGTCAAGAAAGAACTTCATAAACTAAACATGCACATTGCTGTGTATTTTGATGGATTAGTTTAGACTGCTTATAGACTGGAGAGAAGTCACATTAATCAAATATGAGAGAAGGGCAGAGCTCCCATTAAATGGAAGCAGGCAGATGTCATTCTCTTTTGTATGCCCATGAGTAATACTGATGTTAAAAATTATCAGCCATTCAGAGTCACATCGATTATATTTGGACTCTGAGATTGCGCAGTGCCTGGGGAAAAAGGGTATATTCCCCTACGAGGGGATTCTCGATCTTGTACACCTGACGACCAAATTGGGTCAATTAAACAGGTGTTGACCAATATACCATTTGACAAAGTTCATGAGACCCATATATACATATATATCTATGTCACAATGGTAAAAGTCCTACAAGGTTGAAACGTTGACTCCAGAACATCAAATGTGTAAAATGATGAAACTTCAAAACAGGAAATGATAGAACATTTTAAACTGTAGTATTTAACTTCTGCAACACAAGTGTTTAGACTTGACCTGAAGATGCCCATGTAAGTACATCAGGGATGTCTGCAAACCATCCCATAACATTGGTAAACACCTACCAGCTGGCAACATTGCACTAAGGCAATTGATGTTACTTCTGTTGTATGTCCATTACCTGGATGGTGGTGCACAGTACTGGTTTTGCAAGCATTCACCCCGAGCTACAGTCTTACCAACAGCTCCGACATTTTGCAGTTATGGGCATGTTTAAATTTGTATGCAAAAACAGTACCCTGCATCACCAGACAGGTAATGGCTATATGATATTAGTAATGTCAGTTGGTGTGCTGTGGCAGTTAAGTACTGCTAAAGCCTTTGCTGTATCGGTAGTGTCTTTTTAGGTGGAGTTCATCTGTTCAGTGCTCTGTTCCAGTAAAGTCTAATTTGGAACAAACTTAAGTATTTCTACTCAATGGCAGTAGTTTTAACAAAAATAAAAAAATGCCTGAACTTGAAGCTTTCTTGTAACTTAAATACATTCTTTTTATGTGTGGCCTGAGAGACATGGCTTCAAATCAATGAAAACATTTACTCTATTCCTGGATTTAGTTTCTGCCATGCCTTTAGACCTACTAGCAATTGCAAGGGACTTTCAGAACATGCAAAGGATAGCTTCACTGTGTGACTGATTCCTCAGAATAAAAATGTGACCTAGTTGTCTAAATCACCTTAAATAAGATTAATCAGTACTTCATATTTTTGTCTTTATATCTTCTTCTAACCATGATAGCTATCTTAACACCTTAACTGAAATACTCATCAACCCAGCACTTTTCTACTTGAGGACTTCAACTATCAGTAAACTGCATGATATACACTGACAACTGTCATCATGATCCATTATTTCTTGGCATTATAAATGCTACCATCCTTGTTCAAATAGTTAACAGTCCTACTCTTGTCCTCACAAATACAGACACTTCTTTACTCCTCCATATGTATCATCTTCCCCCATTGAATCAGATAACGAGTCTGCGACTTTTTCCTTTAAAAGTAGAAGGACCCCCCCCATGCAGACGGTATCTCTGCTCTACTCCACTATCTGTGTTTGTGGACCTCCCAAATGCAAAGCTTCCTCAATTACTTGATGACCTAAATAAATTCTTCTTTAATCCCCTTCCAATGGATCCTATTGCTGCAGCCATTGCATATACATCTATTTTTTTTTACTTAGATGGTTATTTATTTTATTATTTACCTGCATTTTGTTAACTGAGTAAGTGAGCTAGTTTACGGACCTTTTTCAACAATGACTCAGGTACATGAAGCAGTACAAAATCAGAGGCTAGAGCAACACATTGTTAATAGGAGAAATGAAGAATAAACCCTAATGTAATGTAAGACATTGTTATATGAAGCAATTTTATTATAAGAAAACCAATATATAATAAACGTCATATTGCAGATAATATCTGTGTCAAATGTGTGTATAATTTTCTCTTTATTACATAAGCAGTATATACATATTTACATGTATTTGAGGAGTATCCGAAGCTGATGAGAGATTAATAAAGCGTACATTGAATTAATATCCAAATGAAGAAACGCACAATCTTTTAGTCTGCCAAATGAAGACATGCACACTTACCTTCATTGGGTAAGTATTCACTTAATGATGCTTTGAATGCCTGAAGTGTTTTGACATTTTTAACATCATTTGGGGGGTGGTTCCTTAGTGCAGATGGTAATATGTAGAAAGTTCTTTCCCTTACATCATTTTTGAATTTAGGCCTGACTACTGGGAGAAAATCTTCTTAGTAAGTAGTTTAGCTGTATAGTTAACTGTAGTATTTTTAGTGGGGGCAATAACCTAGTTGAAACATTTTAAATATCAGAGTACGAGTGACTAAAGTAGCCCTGTTTGTAACGGGTAACCAGCTGAAGCCTTTTAACAGCATGTTTACATCTGTGAAAATAACAAATCTGCACATTTGTGTGTTGTAACAAAGCACAGATAGCCTGTGTTGTCATTTGTAGTTGGGGCATTTTAGACTATGGTTGCACATGCAGTAGGTGAGAGAAAGTGGAAGATCTGACAAAAGAGTTTAAGATGGGGTAGCACTTTTTAGTGGTGATGTCAGTGTAAAGAAGAAAATTAATGGATGGGTCTAGGATAAGGCCAAGATAATTTTGTTGTGTGACATTTGGAATCCAATTTCCTTTATTTTTTTAAGAATTAAAGGTAGACAGGTAACAGGTTTTGTGGGGGGGGGGAGGGGTAAACTAGTGTATTACATTAGCTTTTTTGAGGTCAATAAGAGTTTGTTGTTACAAAGCCAAGTAACAATTTTGAGAAAGCTTTCTGAATCTTAGAGTGATGGGTGTGGTGAGCTTCACTGGAGTCGATCATTTGTATGTCATCAGCATACATTATAAGGTTAAGTCTAGGTAAGTCTAATGTAATGTCATTGATAAGAACGGAGAAGAGTAAAGATCTCCACAGAGACTTGGGGAATACCAGTGCCGATCTTCTCATTTTCTCAGTATGAGTTACTGACATAAATTTGCAAAGTTCTGTAGGTAGTTTTGGAACCAAAGAATTGTGTTCTCACTGACATTGAGTTTATAGACTATCTGAAGCCGAAGGTTATGCTTAAAGGTCTGTTGGGCCCTTGTGATATCAATGGAAACATCAGCAGAAGTGAGGCCTTCTTTCATTTTGGTTTTGATTGTGTTGGTGGCAGTAGTTAGAGCTGCAGTCTTGCTAAAAGAGTTTCTAAACCTGCGTCCATACTCATTTATATGTTAGAATTTCTTTATAAATTGGTTTTTTGGAAGTTTCTTTGAGAGAACACAAGTTTAGAGATAGGTCTGCAGTCCTCATGTTCAGTAGAACAGGAGACTTTAAATGGTATAATGATGACAGAATGTTTGAATGATGTTACTATGTCCAAAGTGAGCAAAACATTTTGAAAATATAAGTAAATGGTTTAGCAATTTTTTTTTTCAACTAAAAGCCTATGGAAATATGATTTACATTACTAAAGCTGGCACCAGAGGAGTTTAGTTTTAAAAGTAAAAGATTTGGTTTACCAAGCGTGTTGAAGTGGATGGTGGCAGGGTAAGACCCCTAGGAAATAATTATACATAGTTGTTGTCCATCCTGTATTGGTAGCTGTATAGTGCAGTGGGGAAAGTGTTAGTAATCTCTTTTATGGCTGACAGAAGTAAATTTTTGTAGTCTTTAGAAAAAAAAATACATTAAAATTAAAGTCAATGAGAAATTTGTTGGTTGGTCTGGTTGAGGAAGCAGTAATGTGGGCAGTTAGATGTCTTATTTCTTTCCAGAAGAGTTTTGGCTAAGCTATGTAGGCCTCATGTCTTTGTCATAGGTATCAAGGTTTAGTGCTAATAGTGGTACGTGAAGTTGATTTTCTGTGCTCTTAGAATAGTAGGCAAAGCTGGTTATTGCTAGCATCCATCTACCATGCTCTCTGCTTAGCTTTTAGCCAAACATTACCAGGCAGGCAAGGGCATGTCTGCATCATCAGTCATCTCCAAGTGAGAGGAAAAAGGATTTCTTGAATGTTGAGTAGTGCTAGATTATGACAGGAGAAGGTTTAGGAGTAAAAAGAGGACCAGTCAATACTGCTCAGGAG